>NC_140154.1:3007441-3141441 GCF_964035555.1 Netta rufina
AGGGTTAGGGTTAGGGTTATGGTTATGGTTAGGGTTAGGGTTAGGGTTAGGGTTCTGTTAGTGTTAGGGTTAGGGTTAGGGTTAGGGTTAGGGTTAGGGTTAGGGTTATGTTAGGGTTAGGGTTAGTGTTAGGTTTAGGGATAGAATTAGGTTAGGGTTAGGGTTAGGGTTAGGGTTAGGGTTAGGGTTAGGGTTAGTGTTAGAGTATGGTTTCCGGTTACGGTTACGGTTAGGGTTAGGATTAGGGTTAGGTTTAGGGTTGGCGTTAGTGTTAGGTATAGCGTTAGGGTTAGGGTTAGTGTTAGGGCTCTGTTAGGGTTAATGTTATGTTTAGGTTTAGGGTATGTTTAGGGTTAGGGTTAGGGTTAGGGTTAAGGTTAGCGTTAGGGTTAGGGTTAGGATTAACGTTAGGGTTAGGGTTAGAGTTAGGTTAGGGTTAAGGTTAGGGTTAGAGTTAGGTTAGGGTTAGGGTTAGGGTTAGGTTTAGGGTTAGGGTTAGAGTTAGGGTTAGGGTTAGTGTTAGTGTTAGTGTTAGTGTTAGGGTCATTGTTAGGGTTAGAATTAGGTTAGGGTTAGGGTTAGGGTTAGGATTAGGGTTAGAGTTACGGTTAGGGTTATGTTTAGGATTGGGGTTAATGTTTGGCTTAGGGTTAGGGTAAGGTTTAGGGTTAGTGTTAGGTTTAGGGTTAGGGTTAGTGTTAGGGTTAGGCTTATGGTTAGGTTTAGTATTAGGGTTGCGGTTAGGGTTAGGGCTAGGGTTAGGCTTCGGTTTAGACTAGGGATAGGGTTAGGGTTAGGGTTAGGGTTCTGTTAGTGTTAGGGTTAGGGTTAGGGTTAGGGTTATTAAAAGGGTTAGGGTTACTGTTAGGGTTAGGGTTATGGTTAGCGTTATGTATAGGGTTAGGGTTAGGGTTAGGGTTAGGGTTAGGGTTAGGGCTAGGGTTAGGCTTCGGTTTAGACTAGGGTTAGGGTTAGGGTTAGGGTTCTTTTAGGTTTAGGTTTAGTGTTAGGGTTAGGGTTAGGTTTAGGGTTCTGTTAGGGTTAGGGTTAGGGTTAGGTTTAGTGTTAGGGTTAGGATTAGGGTTAGGGTTAGCGTTAGGGTTTGGGTTAGGTTTTGGTTTATTGTTAGGGTTAGTGTTACGGTTAGGGTTAGGGTTAGGGTTAGGTTTAGGGTTAAAGTTAGGCTTCTGTTAGAGTTAGGGGTAGGGTTATGGTTTGGGTTAGCGTAGGTTTAGGGTTAGGGTTAGGGTTAAAGTTCTATTAGAGTTAAGGTTAGGGTTATTGTTAGGGTAAGGGGTAGGGTAGGTTTGGGTTTAGGGTTAGGACTCTGTTAATTTTAGGGTTAGGGTTAGGGTTACTGTTACGGTTAGGGTTCGTGTTAGGTTAGGGTTAGGGTTAGGGTTAGGGTTAGGGTAAGGGTTAGGTGTAGGGTTAGGGTTTGGTTTAGACTAGGGTTAGTGTTAGGGTTAGAGTTAGGTTAGGGTTCGGGTTAGGGTTATGGTTATGGTTAGGCTTAGGGTTAGGGTAAGGGGTAGGGTTAGGTTTAGGGTTAGGTTTATGGGTAGGTTTAGGGTTCTGTTAGCGTTAGGGTTAGGGTTCGGGAAAGGTGTAGGGTAGGTTTGGGGTTAGGCTTAGGGTTAGGGTTCTGGTTATGGTTAGGGGTAGGGTTAGGTTTAAGGTATGGTTAACTAACTCTAACCCTAACCCTAACCCCAACCCTAATCCTAACCCTAACCCTAAGTTAGGGTTACGGTTAAGGTTAGGTTTAGGGTTAGGGTTAGGGATAGGCTTAGATTTAGGGCTACGGTTAGGATTAGGGTTAGGATTCTTTTAGGGTTAGGGTTAGGTTTAGAATAGGGTTAGGTTTAGGGTTACTGTTAGGGTTAGGTTTAGGGATAGGGTTAGGGTTAGTGTTAGGCTTCTGTTAGGGTTAGGGTTAGTCTTAGGGTAAGCGTTAGGTTAGGTTTAGGGTTCTGTTAGGGGTAGGGGTAGGGGTAGGGGTAGGGTTAGGGTTAGGGTTCGGGTTCGGTTTTGGGGTTGGGTTATGGTTAGGGTTAGGGTTAGGGGTATGGTTAGGGTTAGGGTTAGGGTTAGGGTTAGGGTTAGGGTTTGGGTTTGTGTTAGGGTTAGGTTTAGGGCTAGGTTTAGGCATCGGTTTAGACTAGTGTTCGGGTTAGGTTTAGGGTTAGTGTTCTGTTAGGGTTAGGGTTAGGGTTAGATTTATTTTTAGGTTTAGTGTTTGGGTTAGTATTAGGGTTAGGTTGAAGGTTAGGGTTTGGGTTAGGTTTCCGGTTACGGTTACGGTTACGGTTAGGTGTAGGGTTAGGTTTAGGGTTGGGATTAGGGTTAGGTATAGCGTTAGGGTTAGGGTTAGGGCTCTGTTAGGGTTAGTGTTATGTTTAGGGTTAGGGTAGGTTTAGGGTTAGGGTTAGGGTTAGGGTTAGGGTTAGGGTTAGGGTTAGGGTTAGGGTTAGGGTTAGGGTTAGGGTTAGGGTTAGGGTTAGGGTTAGGGTTAGGGTTAGGGTTAAGGTTAGCGTTCGGGTTAGGTTTAGGATTAGGGTTAGGGTTAGGGTTAGGTTTAGGGTTAGGGTTACGGTTAGGGTTATGTTTAGGATTAGGGTTATGTTTAGGATTAGGGTTATGGTTAGGGTTAGGGTTAGGTTTCTTTTTTGGTTAGGGTTAGAGTTGGTTAGGTTTAGGGTTAGGGTTAGGGTTACGGTTACGTTTAGGGTTAGGGATAGGTTTGGGATTAGGTGTTGGATTAGTATTAGGGTTATGGTTAAGGCTAGGTTTCGGGTGAGGTTTTGCGTTAGGGTTAGGGTTATGGTTAGGGTTAGGTTTAGAGTTAGGGTTACGGTTATGTTTAGGGTTGGGTTATGTTCAGTATTAGTGTTAAGGTTAGGGTTAGGGCTAGGATTAGGGTTAGCGTTAGGTTTCATTTATGTTTAGGTTAGGGTTAAGGTTAGGGTTAGGGTTAGAGTTAGGTTAGGGTTAGGCTTAGGCTTAGGCTTAGGGTTAGGGTTAGGGTTAGGGTTAGGGTTAGGGTTAGGGTTAGGGTTAGGGTTAGGTTAGGGTTAGTGTTAGGTTTAGGGTTAGAATTAGATTAGGGTTAGGGTTAGGGTTAGGGTTAGGGTTAGGGTTAGGCTTAGGGTTAAGGTTAGTGTTAACGTTAGGGTTAGTGTTACTGTTAGGTTTAGGTTAGGTTTGGAGTTAAGGTTAGGTTAGGGTTTCTGTTAGGGTTAGACTTAGGGTTACGGTTAGGTTTAGGGTTAGGGTTAGGGTAAAGATTAGGGTTCTGTTAGGGTTAAGGTTAGGGTTCGGTTTAGGGTAAGGTGTAGGGTAGGTTTAAGTTTAGGATTAGGGTTAGGGTTAGGGTTAGGTTTAGGGTTATGTGAAGGGTTAGAATTAGGATTAGGGTTAACGTTAAGGTTATTGTTAGTGTTAGGTTTAGGTTAGGTTTAAAGTTAGGGTTAGGTTTAGATTTCTTTTAGGGTTAGACTTAGGGTTAGGGTTAGAGTTAGGGTTAGGGTTATAGTTAGGTTTAGGGTCAAGGCTAGGGTTAGGGTTAGGGCTAGGGTTAGGCTTCGCTTTAGACTAGGGTTAGGGTTAGGGTTAGGGTTCTGTTAGGGTTATGTTTAGGGTTAGGGTTAGGGGTAGGGTAAGCGTTAGGGTTAGGGTTAGGGTTATTGCTAGGCTTAGGCATCGGTTTACACTAGTGTTAGGGTTAGGATTAGGGTTAGGGTTCTGTTAGGGTTAGGGTTAGATTTAGGGTTAGGTTTAGTGTTAGGGTTAGGGTTAAGGTTAGTGTTAGGGTTAGAGTTAGGATTAGGGTTAGGGTTAGGGGTAGGGTTAGAGTTAGGTTAGGGTTAAGGTTAGGGTTAGAGTTAGGTTAAGGTTAGGGTTAGTGTTAGGGTTAGGGTTAGGTTTAGGGTTAGGGTTAGTGTTAGGGTTAGACTTAGGGTTGCGGTTAGTGTTAGGTTTAGGTTTAGGGTAAAAGTTAGGGTTCTGTTAGGGTTAACGTTAGGGTTAGGGTTAGGATAAGGTGTAGGGAAGGTTTAAGTTTAGGGTTAGGGTTAGGTTTGGTGTTATGTTAAGGGTTAGAATTAGGATTAGGGTTAACGTTAGGGTTATTTTTAGTGTCAGGTTTAGGTTAGGTTTAGAGTTAGGTTTAGGTTTAGGTTTCTGTTAGGGTTAGACTTAGGGTTAGGGTTAGAGTTAGGGTTAGGGTTATAGTTAGGTTTAGGGTCAGGGGTAGGGTTAGGGTTAGGGCTAGGGTTAGGTTTAGGGTTAGGGTTAGGGTTAGGGTTAGGGTTAGGGTTAGTGTTAGCGTTAGGGTTCTGTTAGGGTTAGGGTTAGAGTTACGGTTAGGTTTAGGGTTAGGGCTAAGGTTCTGTTAGTGTTAGGGTTAGGGTTAGGGTTTGGTTTAGGGTTAGGTTTAGGTTTAGTGTTAGGGTTAGGGTTAGGGTTAGTGTTAGGGTCAGAGTTAGGGTTACCGTTAGGGTTAGGGTTAGGGTTAAGGTTAGGGTTAGGGTTAGGGTTAGGTTTTGGGTTAGGGTTACGGTTACGGTTATTGTTAGGATTAGGATAAGGGATAGGTTTAGGTTTAGTGTTAGGCTTCTGTTATGTTTAGGGTTTGAGTAGGTTTAGGGTTAGGTTAGGGTTAGGGTTAGGGTTAGGCTTAAGTTTAGTGTTAGGTTTAGGGTTAGAGTTACTTTTATGGTTAGGGTTAGGATTATAGTCAGCGTTATGGTTAGGGTTATTGTCAAGGTTAGAGTTAGGGTTAGGGTTACGGTTAGGGTTAGGGTTAGGGTTAGGGCTCTGTTAAGGTTAGGGTTCCGTTTAGGGTTAGGGTTATGTTACAGTTAGGGTTTCGGTTAGGGTTAGGTTTAGGATTAGGGTTATGTTAGGGTTAGGGTTTCGGTTAGGGTTAGGAATAGGTTTAGAGTTAGGGTTAGGGTTAGTGTTAGGTTTAGGGTTAAAGTTAGGCTTCTGTTAGAGTTAGGGGTAGGGTTATGGTTTGGCTTAGGGTAGGTTTAGGGTTAGGGTTAGGGTTAGGGATAGGGTTAGGATTAGGGTTTCTGTAGGTTTAGGGTTAGGGATAGGTTTAGGGTTAGGGTTAGGGTTAGGGTTAGGTTTAGGTTTAGGTGTATGGTTAGGGTTAAGGCTGGGGTTAGGGTTAGGGTTAGGGTTTGATTTAGATTTAGGTTAGGGTTATGGTTAGTGTTAGGTTTCTTTTAGGTTTAGACTTAGGGATAGGGTTAGGATTAGGGTTAGAGTTAGGGTTAGGGTTAGGGTTAGGGTTAGGGTTAGGGTTAGGGTTAGGGTTAGGGTTAGGTTTGGGTTATGTTCATGGTTAGGGTCCGGTTAGGGTTAGGGTTAGGGTTAGGGTTAGGGTTAGGGTTAGGGTTAGGGTTAGGGTTGGGTTAGAATTAGGGTTAGGGATAGGCTTCTGTTAGGGTTAGGTTTTGGGTTAGGGTTAGGGTTCTGTTAGTGTTAGGGTTAGAGTTGGTTACGGTTTGGGTTAGGGTTAGGGTTAGGGTTAGGGTTAGGGTTAGGGTTAGAGTTGGTTACGGTTTGGGTTAGGGTTAGGGTTAGGGTTAGGGTTAGGGTTAGGGTTAGGGTTAGGGTTAGGTTTGGGTTATGTTCATGGTTAGGGTCCGGTTAGGGTTAGGGTTAGGGTTAGGGTTGGGGTTAGGGTTTAGGGTTAGGGTTAGGGTTAGGTTTAGGGTTAGGGTTAGGGTTAAGGTTAGGTTTAGCGTTAGGGTTAGGTTTAGGGTTAGCGTTAGGGTTCTTTTAGGGTTAAGGTTAGGGTTTTGGTTAGGGTTAGATTTAGGTTTCTGTTAGGCTTAGACTTAGGGTTAGGGTTAGGGTTATGTTTAGGGTTAGGGTTAGGATTAGGTTTGGGTTTAGGGTTAGGGTTATGGTTAGGGTTATGGTTAGGGTTAGGATTAGGGTAAGGGTTAGGTTTAGTGTTGGGTTTTGTTCAGGGTTAGGGTTAGGGCAAGGATTAGGTTTTGCGTTAGGTTTTGATTTAGGTTTAGGTTAGGGTTAGGGTTAGGGTTCTCTTAGGGTTAGGTTTAGGGTAAGGGTTCTGTTAGCATTAAGGTTAGGGTTAGGTTTAGAGTAGGGTTACGGTTAGGTTTACGGTTAGGGTTCTGTTAGGGTTAGGGTTACGGTTAGGATTACGTTTAGGGTTAGTGTTAGGGCTAGGGTTCTGTTAGGGTTAGGGTTAGGGTCGGTTTAGGGTTAGGTTTAGTGCTAGGGTTAGTGTTAGGGTTAGAGTTAGTGTTAGGGGTAGGGTCATGTTTATGGTTAGGGTTAGGTTTAGGGTTAGGGTTAGGGTTAGCGTTAGTGTTACGGTTAGGTTTAGGGTTAGGGTTAGGTTTAGGACTAGGGTTCTGTTAGTGTTAGTTTTTGGGTTAGGGTTAGTGTTAGGGTTAGGAGTAGGGTAAGCGTTAGGGTTCTGTTATTGTTAGGGTTAGGGTTAGTGTTAGGCCAAGGGGTAGGGTATGTTTGGGTTTAGGGTTAGGTTTATGTTAGGGTTAGTGTTAGGGTTAGGGTTATGGTTATGGTTAGGTTTAGTGTTAGGGCTATGGTTATGGTTAGGTTTAGGGTTAGGGGTAGGGTTAAGATTAGGGTTAGTGTTAGGGTTAGGGTTAGGATTAGGGTTAGCGTTGGGCTTATATTTAGGTTTAGCTTAGGGTTAGGGTTAGGGTTCTGTAAGGGTTAGGGTTAGGGTAAGGGTTAGGATTAGGGTTTCTGTAGGTTTAGGGTTAGGGATAGGTTTAGGGTTAGGGTTAGGGTTAGGGTTAGGGTTAGGGTTAGGGTTAGGGTTAGTGTTAGGGTTAGGCTTAGGTTTAGGGTTGAGGTTAGGGCTATTGTTAGGGTTAGGGTTAGGGTTATGGTTAGGGTTAGGGTTAGGGTTAGGTTAGGGTTAGCGTTAGGTTTAGGTTAGGGTTAGGATTAGGTTTAGGATAGGGTTCGAATTAGGGTTAGGGTTAGGCTTCTTTTAAGGTTGGGGTTAGGGTTAGGGTTAGGGTTAGGGTTAGGGTTAGGGTTAGGGTTAGGGTTAGGGTCAGGGTTAGGTTTCTGTTTTGGTTAGGGTTAGAGTTCGTTAGAGTTCGGTTTAGGGTTAGTGTTACGGTTACGTTTCGGTTTAGAGTTAGGGTTAGGATTAGGTTTTGGTTTAGGGTTAGGGTTATGGTTAGGGTTAGGATTAGGGTTAGGGTCAGGGCAAGGGTTAGGTTTAGTGTTGGGTTATTTTCAAGGTTAGTTTTAGGGTTAGGACTAGGATTAGGGTTAGCGTTAGGTTTTGATTTAGTTTTAATTTAGGGTTAGGGTTAGGGTTAGGGTTCTGTTAGGGTTAGGGTTAGGGTTAGGGTTAGGGTTAGGGTTCGGATTAGGGTTAGGTTAGTGATAGGATTAGGGTTAGGGTTAGGGTTAGGGTTAGGGTTAGGGTTAGGGTTAGGGTTAGGGTTAGGGTTAGGGTTAGGGTTAGGGTTGGGTTAGAATTAGGGTTAGGGATAGGCTTCTGTTAGGGTTAGGTTTTGGGTTAGGGTTAGGGTTAGGGTTCTGTTAGTGTTAGGGTTAGAGTTGGTTACGGTTTGGGTTAGGGTTAGGGTTAGGGTTAGGGTTAGGGTTAGGGTTAGAGTTGGTTACGGTTTGGGTTAGGGTTAGGGTTAGGGTTAGGGTTAGGGTTAGGGTTAGGGTTAGGGTTAGGTTTGGGTTATGTTCATGGTTAGGGTCCGGTTAGGGTTAGGGTTAGGGTTAGGGTTGGGGTTAGGGTTTAGGGTTAGGGTTAGGGTTAGGTTTAGGGTTAGGGTTAGGGTTAAGGTTAGGTTTAGCGTTAGGGTTAGGTTTAGGGTTAGCGTTAGGGTTCTTTTAGGGTTAAGGTTAGGGTTTTGGTTAGGGTTAGATTTAGGTTTCTGTTAGGCTTAGACTTAGGGTTAGGGTTAGGGTTATGTTTAGGGTTAGGGTTAGGATTAGGTTTGGGTTTAGGGTTAGGGTTATGGTTAGGGTTATGGTTAGGGTTAGGATTAGGGTAAGGGTTAGGTTTAGTGTTGGGTTTTGTTCAGGGTTAGGGTTAGGGCAAGGATTAGGTTTTGCGTTAGGTTTTGATTTAGGTTTAGGTTAGGGTTAGGGTTAGGGTTCTCTTAGGGTTAGGTTTAGGGTAAGGGTTCTGTTAGCATTAAGGTTAGGGTTAGGTTTAGAGTAGGGTTACGGTTAGGTTTACGGTTAGGGTTCTGTTAGGGTTAGGGTTACGGTTAGGATTACGTTTAGGGTTAGTGTTAGGGCTAGGGTTCTGTTAGGGTTAGGGTTAGTGTCGGTTTAGGGTTAGGTTTAGTGCTAGGGTTAGTGTTAGGGTTAGAGTTAGTGTTAGGGGTAGGGTCATGTTTATGGTTAGGGTTAGGTTTAGGGTTAGGGTTAGGGTTAGCGTTAGTGTTACGGTTAGGTTTAGGGTTAGGGTTAGGTTTAGGACTAGGGTTCTGTTAGTGTTAGTTTTTGGGTTAGGGTTAGTGTTAGGGTTAGGAGTAGGGTAAGCGTTAGGGTTCTGTTATTGTTAGGGTTAGGGTTAGTGTTAGGCCAAGGGGTAGGGTATGTTTGGGTTTAGGGTTAGGTTTATGTTAGGGTTAGTGTTAGGGTTAGGGTTATGGTTATGGTTAGGTTTAGTGTTAGGGCTATGGTTATGGTTAGGTTTAGGGTTAGGGGTAGGGTTAAGATTAGGGTTAGTGTTAGGGTTAGGGTTAGGATTAGGGTTAGCGTTGGGCTTATATTTAGGTTTAGCTTAGGGTTAGGGTTAGGGTTAGGGTTCTGTAAGGGTTAGGGTTAGGGTAAGGGTTAGGATTAGGGTTTCTGTAGGTTTAGGGTTAGGGATAGGTTTAGGGTTAGGGTTAGGGTTAGGGTTAGGGTTAGGGTTAGGGTTAGGGTTAGTGTTAGGGTTAGGCTTAGGTTTAGGGTTGAGGTTAGGGCTATTGTTAGGGTTAGGGTTAGGGTTATGGTTAGGGTTAGGGTTAGGGTTAGGTTAGGGTTAGCGTTAGGTTTAGGTTAGGGTTAGGATTAGGTTTAGGATAGGGTTCGAATTAGGGTTAGGGTTAGGCTTCTTTTAAGGTTGGGGTTAGGGTTAGGGTTAGGGTTAGGGTTAGGGTTAGGGTTAGGGTTAGGGTTAGGGTCAGGGTTAGGTTTCTGTTTTGGTTAGGGTTAGAGTTCGTTAGAGTTCGGTTTAGGGTTAGTGTTACGGTTACGTTTTGGTTTAGAGTTAGGGTTAGGATTAGGTTTTGGTTTAGGGTTAGGGTTATGGTTAGGGTTAGGATTAGGGTTAGGGTCAGGGCAAGGGTTAGGTTTAGTGTTGGGTTATTTTCAAGGTTAGTTTTAGGGTTAGGACTAGGATTAGGGTTAGCGTTAGGTTTTGATTTAGTTTTAATTTAGGGTTAGGGTTAGGGTTAGGGTTCTGTTAGGGTTAGGGTTAGGGTTAGGGTTAGGGTTCGGATTAGGGTTAGGTTAGTGATAGGATTAGGGTTAGGGTTAGGGTTAGGGTTAGGGTTAGGGTTAGTATTAGGTTTAGGGTTGGGTTAGAATTAGGGTTAGGGATAGGCTTCTGTTAGGGTTAGGTTTTGGGTTAGGGTTAGGGTTAGGGTTCTGTTAGTGTTAGGGTTAGAGTTGGTTACGGTTTGGGTTAGGGTTAGGGTTAGGGTTAGGGTTAGGGTTAGGGTTAGAGTTGGTTACGGTTTGGGTTAGGGTTAGGGTTAGGGTTAGGGTTAGGGTTAGGGTTAGGGTTATGGTTAGGGTTAGGGTTAGGGTTAGGGTTAGGGTTAGGGTTAGGGTTAGGGTTAGGGTTAGGTTTAGGGTTAGGGTGAGTGTAAGGTTTGGGGTTAGGGTTAGGGTTATGGTAAGGTTTAGGATTAGGGTTAGGGTTAGCGTTAGTGTTAGGGTTAGTGTTCTGTTAGTGTTAGGGTTAGGATGACGGTTAGGAACACAACCCCATTGTTGCCATAGGAACAGAACACCATGTTTACAATACCACAGAATCCACAAGGTTACCATGGCAACACAACGCCATGTTTGCCATAGCAACAAAAACCTACGTTGCCATGGCAACCCATCCCCGTTGTTACCATGGCAACACAACGCCATTATTCCAATGGCAACACAATCCCTTGGTTGGCATGGCAACAAAAACCCATGGTTGCCATTGCAAAACGTCCCCATGGTTCCCATGGAAACCAAACCCCATGGTTGTCATGGCAATCTATCCCCATGGTTACCATGGCAACACAACCCCATGGTTGCCATGGCAACACATCCCCATGGATACCATGGTATCCAACCTCATGGTTACCATGGCAAGACAACCCCATGTTTGCCATGGCAAAAAGAAACCATGGTTGCCATGGCAACCCAACCCCATGGTTACCATGGCAACACCACCCCATGGTTACCATGGCAACACAACGATATGGTTACCTTGGCAACACAACGATATGGTTACCTTGGCAACAAAACGACATGGTTGCCATGGCAACACAATTCCGTGGTTGCCATGGCAACACAACCGCATGGTTACCATAGCAACCCAACCTCATGGTTAGCATGGCAACACAACACCATGGTTGCCATGGCAACAAAACCCCATGGTTACCATGGAAACAGAAAACCATGGTTGCCATGGCAACACCACCCGATGGTTACCATGGCAACCCAAGACCATGCTTGCCATGGGAACACAACCAAATTGGTACAATGGCAACCCACCCACAACTCCAGGTTTATAATGGCAAAACAACCGCATGGTTACCATGTCAACACAACCCCATGTTTGCCATTGAAACACAACACCTTGGTTACCATGAAAACACAAAGCCATGGTTGCCATGGTACCAAAACCCCATGGTTACCATGGCAACAAAACCCAATGGTTACCATGGAACAACCACCACATGGTTGCCATGGCAATGCAACACCATGATTACCATGGCAACAAAAAACCATGGTTGCCATGGCAACAAAACCCTATGGTTGCCATGGCAACCCAACACCATGGTTACCATGGCAACATAAAACCATGGTTGCCATGGCAACACCACCCCATGGTTGCAATGGCCACCCAATTCCATGGTTGCCATGGCAACAGAATCAAATGGTTACCATGGAAACCCAACCCCATGGTTACCATGGCAACACAACCACATTATTGCCATAGCAGAACAATACCATGGTTACCATGGAAACCCAACCCCATGGTTACCATAGCAACACAAACCCATAGTTTGCATGGAAACACCACGCCATGGTTGCCATGGCAATACAACGAAGTGGTTACCAAGGCAATACAACACCATCGTTGACATGGCAAAAAACCACTTTGGTTACCATGGCAACACATCCCCGTGGTTACCATGGCAACACAACCCCGTGGTTACCATGGCAACACAACAACATGGTTACCACAGCAACCCAACCGCATAGTTGCCATAACAACACAACCCCATGGTTGCCATGGCAACACAACCAAATGGCTACCATGGCAACAGAAAACCATGGTTGCCATGGCAACACCACCCGATGGTTGCCGTGACACCCCAACCCCATGGTTTCCATGGCAACCCAACCCCATGGTTACAATGGCAACACCACCCCATGTTTACCATGGCAACACCACCCCATGGTAGCCCTGGAAAAAAGATCCATGGTTGCCATGGCAACACAACCCCGTGATTACCATTGCAACACAACCGCATGGTTGCCAATGAGACACAACCCCATTTTTACCATCGCAACACAATCACATGGTTACCATAGCAACCCAACCACATTGTTGCCACGGCAACACCACACCATGGTTGCCATGGCAACACAACCAAGTGGTTACCATGGCAACAGAAAACCATGGTTGCCATGGCAACACAACCCCATGGTTACCATGGCAACAGGAAACCATGGTTACCATGGCATCGCCACCCGATGGTTGCCATGGCTACCCAACCTAATGGCTGCCATTGCAACACAACCAAATGGTTACCATGGAAACAAAATCCCATGGTTACAATGGCAACACAACCCCTTGGTTGCGATGGCAACACAACACCATGGTTACCATGAAAAAACAACCCCATGGTTGCCATGGTAACAAAACCCCATGGTTACAATGGCAACCCAACCCCATGTTTACCATGGCAACATCACCCCGTGGTTGCATGGAAATACAACACCATGGTTACCATGGCAACAGAAAACCATGGTTGCCATGGCAACACCACACGATGTTTGCCATGGAAACACATCCGCATGGTTGCCATGGGAACCCAAACCCATGGTTGCCATGACAACACAACCCCATGGTTGCCATGGCAACACAACCCCATGGTTACCATGGCAACACAACACCATTGTGTCCATGGAAACCCAACTTGATGGTTACCATGGCAACACCACCCAATGGTTGCCATAGCAACACAACCGCATGGTTACCATGGCAACACAACCGCATGTTTGCCATGGCAACCCAACCCCATGGTTACCATGGCAACACAACCCCTTAATTGCCATGACAACACAACACAATGGTTTACATAGAAAGACAAACCCATGGTTGCCATGGCAACAAAATTCCATGGTTGCCATGGCAACACAACCCCATGGTTACCATGGCAACACAACCCCATGGTTTCAGTAGCAACAAAACCCCATGGTTGCCATGGCAACCGAACCCCATGGTTACCATGGCAATACCACCCAATGGTTGCCATGTCAACACAACCGCATGGTTACCATGTCAACACAACCCCATGGTTTCCATGGCAACACAACACCAATGTTACAATGGCAACACAACCGCATGGTTACCATGGTGACTCAACAGCATGGTTACCATGGCAACAAAACTCCATGGTTGACATGGCAACACAACCGCATGGTTACCATAGCAATCCAACCGCATGGTTGCCATGGCAACACAACACCAAAGTTGCCATGGCAACAAAACCCCATGGTTGCCATGGCAACACAACCCTATGGTTTCAGTAGCAACAAAACCCCATGGTTGCCATGGCAACCGAACCCCATGGTTACCATGGCAACACAACCCCTTGGTTGCCATGGCAACACAACACCATGGTTAACATGGCAACACAACCCCATGGTTTCCATGGCAACACAACTCCAATGTTACAATGGCAACACAACCGCATGGTTACCATTGCAACCCAACCGCATGGTTGCCATGGCAACACAACCAAATAGTTACCAACGCAATATAATCACATGGTTACCCTGCAAACAAAACCCCATGGTTACCGTGGCAACAGAAACCATGGTTGCCATGGCATCGCCACTTGATGGTTGCCATGGCAACCCAACCCCATAGTTACCATGGCAACAAAACCCCTTGGTTACCATGGCCACAGAAAACCATGGTTTCCATGGAAACACCACCCGATGGTTCCCGTTGCAACCCAACTCCATGGTTACCATGAACACCCCATCCCATGTTTGCCATGGCAACAAAACACCATGGTTACCATGGCAACAAAATTCCATGGTTGCCATGGCAACACAACCCCTTAGTTACCATGGCAACACAACCATATGGTTAACATGGCAAAAAAACGCCATGGTTGCCATGGCAACACAACTTTTTTGGTTACCATGGCAAATCAACCCCATGGTTAACATGGCAATACCACCCGATGTTTGGAATCGCAACACAACCGCATGGTTGCCATGGCAACACAACAGCATTTTTGCCATGGCAACCCAACCCCATGGTTAACAAGACAACACAACCCCTTGGTTGCCATGGCAACACAACACAATGGTTACCATAGAAACACAAACCCATGGTTGCCATGGCAACAAAATTCCATGGTTGCCATGGCAACACAACCCCATGGTTACCATGGCAACACCACCCCATGGTTGCTATTGGAAAAATATACCATGGTTACGATGGCAAAAGAAAACCATGGTTGCCTTGGCAACACCACCCGGTGGTTGCCATGGCAACACTACCCCATGGTAACCATTGCAACACAACAAAATGGTAACCATGGAAATACAACCCCATGGTTGCCATGACAACACCACCCCATGTTTGCCATGGCAACACAACCAAATTTTTACCATGGTAACACAACCGCATGTTTGCCATAGCAACCCAACCCCATGGTTTCCATGGCAACAAAACCCCATGGTTGCCATGGCAACCATCCCCATGGTTAACATGGCAACACAACCCTATGGTTTCCATGGCAACACAACTCCAGGGTTACAATGGCAACACAACCGCATGGTTACCATGGCAACCCAACAGCATGATTACCATGGCAACAAAACTCCATGGTTACCATGGCAACACATACGCATGGTAGCCATTGCAACCAAAACCCATGGCTGCCATGACAGCACAACCCCATGGTTGCCATGGTAACACCACCAAATGGTTACCATGGCAACACAACCGCATGTTTGCCATGGCAACCCAACCCCATGGTTGCCATGGCAACACAATTCCAGGGTTAAAATGGCAATTCAACCGCATGGCTACAATGGTAACTCAACAGCACGGTTACCATGGCAACAAAACTCCATGGTGGACAAGGCAACACAACACCAAAGTTGCCATGGCAACAAAACCAAATAGTTACCATGGCAACAGGAAACCATGGTTGCCATGGTAACAAAACCCCATGGTTCCCATGGCAATACAACACCATGGTTCCCATGGCAACATAAAACCATGGTGCCAAGGCAACACCATCCCATGGTTGCCATGGCAACCCAATTCCATGGTTGCCATGGCAACAGAATCAAATGGTTACCATGGAAACACAACCCCATGCTTACCATGGCAACACAACCCCATGGTTACCATGTCAACACAAACCCATGGTTGCCATGGAAACAGAACCTCTTGGTTTCCATGGCAACAAAACCCCTTGGTTACCATGGCCACAGAAAACCATGGTTTCCATGGAAACACCACCCGAGGGTTGCCGTTGCAACCCAACCCCCTGGTTACCATGACAACCCCACCCCATGGTTGCCATGGCAACACAACACCATGGTTACCATGGCAACAGAACTCCATGGTTGCTATGGCAACCAAACCCCATGGTTGCCATGGCAACCCAACCCCATGGTTACCATGACAACACAAACCCATGTTTGCCATGGCAACACAACCCCATGATTACCAGGGCAACACAACCCCATGGTTTCCATGGAAGCAAAATCCCATGGTTGCCATGGAAACCCAACCCCATGGTTACCATGGCAACACCACCCCACGGTTGCCATGGCAATATAACCCCATGGTTACCCTGCCAACACAACCCCATGGTTACCATGGCAACAGAAAACCATGGTTACCATGGCATCGCCACCCGATGGTTGCCATGGCAACCGAACCTAATGGCTGCCATGGCAACACAACCAAATTGTTACCATGGAAACAAAACCCCATGGTTACAATGGCAACACAACCCCTTGGTTGCCATGGCAACACAACACTATGGTTACCATGGCAACCGAACCCCATGGTTACCATGGCAACACAACCCCTTGGTTGCCATGGCAACACAACACCATGGTTAACATGGCAACACAACCCCATGGTTTCCATGGCAACACAACTCCAACGTTAAAATGGCAACACAACCGCATGGTTACCGTGGCAACAAGACTCCACGGTTGACATGGCAACACAACCGCATGGTTACCATAGCAACCCAACCGCATGGTTGCCATGGCAACACAACACCAAAGTTGCCATGGCAACACAACCAAATAGTTACCATGGCAATATAACCACATGGTTACTCTGCAAACACAACCCCATGGTTACCATGGCAACAGAAAACCATGGTTTCCATGGAAACACCACCCGAGGGTTGCCGTTGCAAACCAACCCCCTGGTTACCATGACAACCCCACCCCATGGTTGCCATGGAAACACAACACCATGGTTACCATGGCAACAGAACTACATTGTTGCTATGGCAACCAAACCCCATGTTTGCCATGGCAACCCAACCCCATGGTTACCATGACAACACAAACCCATGTTTGCCATGGCAACACAACCCCATGATTACCAGGGCAACACAACCCCATGGTTTCCATGGAAGCAAAATCCCATGGTTGCCATGGCAACCCCACCCCATGGTTACCATGGCAACACCACCCCACGGTTGCCATGGCAATATAACCCCATGGTTACCCTGCCAACACAACCCCATGGTTACCATGGCAACAGAAACACCATGGTTACCATGGCATCGCCACCCGATGGTTGCCATGGCAACCGAACCTAATGGCTGCCATGGCAACACAACCAAATTGTTACCATGGCAACAAAACCCCATGGTTACAATGGCAACACAACCCCTTGGTTGCCATGGCAACACAACACTATGGTTACCATGGAAACACAATCCCGTGGTTACCATGGCAACACAACCCCTTGGTTGCCATGGCAACACCACACGATGCTGGCCATGGCAAATCAACCACATGGTGTCCATGGCAAAACAACCAAATAGTTAAAATGGTAACCCAAGCGCATTGTTACCATGGCAACACAACCCCTTGGTTGCCATGGCAACGCAACACCATAGTTACCATGGAAACACAAACCCATGGTTGCCATGGCAAAAAAAAACCATGGCTCCCATGGAAACCGAACCCCATGGTTACCATGGCAACACCACACCATGGTTGCCATTGGAAAACAATACCATGGTTACCAAGGCAACAGAAAACCATGGTTGCCTTGGCAACACCACCCGGTGGTTGCCAAGGCAACACAACCCCACGGTAACCATTGCAACACAACCAAAAGGTAACCATGGAAATACAACCCAATGGTTACCATGGCAACAAAACACCATGGTTGCCATGGCAGCACAACATCATGTTTACCATGGCAACGCAACCCCATAGTTGCCATGGCAAACCAACCTCATGGTTGCCATGGCAACACAACCCCATGGTTACCATGGCAACACAACCCCATGGTTGCCATGGCAACCGAACCCCATGGTTACCATGGCAACACAAACAAATTGTTACCATGGAAACAAAACCCCATGGTTACAATGGCAACACAACCCCTTGGTTGCCATGGCAACACAACACTATGGTTACCATGGAAACACAATCCCGTGGTTACCATGGCAACACAACCCCTTGGTTGCCATGGCAACACAACACCATGGTTACCATGGCAACACAACCCCATGGTTGACATGGCAACCCAACCGCATGGTTGCCATGGCAATACAACACCAAAGTTGCCATGGCAACACAACCAAATAGTTACCATGGCAATATAACCACATGGTTACTCTGCAAACACAACCCCATGGTTACCATGGCAACAGAAACCATGGTTGCCATGGCATCGCCACTCGATGGTTGCCATGGCAACCCAACCCCATAGTTACCATGGCAACAAAACACCTTGGTTACCATGGCCACAGAAAACCATGGTTTCCATGGAAACACCACCCGATGGTTCCCGTTGCAACCCAACTCCATGATTACCATGAACACCCCATCCCATGTTTGCCATGGCAACACAACCCCATGGTAACCAGGGCAACACAACCCCATGGTTTCCATGGATGCAAAATCCCATGATTGCCATGGCAACCCCACCCCATGGTTGCCATGGCAACACCACCCCACGGTTGCCATGGCAACACAACCCCATCGTTACCACGGCAACACAACACCATTGTGTCCATGGAAACCCAACTTGATGGTTACCATGGCAACACCACCCAATGGTTGCCATCGCAACACAACCGCATGGTTACCATGGCAACACAACCGCATGTTTGCCATGGCAACCCAACCCCATGGTTACCATGGCAACACAACCCCTTAATTGCCATAGCAACACAACACAATGGTTTCCATCAAAACACAAACCCATGGTTTCCATGGCAATAAAATTCCATGGTTGCCATGGCAACACAACCCCATGGTTACCATGGCAACACAACCACATGGTTTCAGTAGCAACAAAACCCCATGGTTGCCATGGCAACCGAACCCCATGGTTTCCATGGCAACACAACTCCAACGTTAAAATGGCAACACAACCGCAAGGTTACCGTGGCAACAAAACTCCATGGTTGCCATGGCAACACAACCGCATTGTTACCATGGCAACACAACTGTATGTTTGCCATGGCAACAAAACCCCATGGTTGCCATTGCAACACAACCCCATGGTTACCATGGCAACACCACCCCATGGAAGCCATGGCAACACAACCATATGGTTAACATGGCAAAAAACCGCCATGGTTGCCATGGCAACACAACTTTTTTGGTTACCATGGCAAATCAACCCCATGGTTAACATGGCAACACCACCCAATGTTTGCCATCGCAACACAACCGCATGGTTGCCATGGCAACACAACCGCATGTTTGCCATGGCAACCCAACCCCATGGTTACCATGGCAACACAACCCCTTAATTGCCATGGCAACACAACACAATGGTTTCCATCGAAACACAAACCCATGGTTGCCATGGCAATAAAATTCCATGGTTGCCATGGCAACACAACCGCATGGTTACCACGGCAACACAACACCATTGTGTCCATGGAAACCCAACTTGATGGTTACCATGGCAACACCACCCAATGGTTGCAAATGCAACACAACCGCATGGTCACCATGGCAACACAACCGCATGTTTGCCATGGCAACCCAACCCCATGGTTACCATGGCAACACAACCCCTTAATTGCCATGGCAACACAACACAATGGTTTCCATCGAAACACAATCCCATGGTTGCCATGGCAATAAAATTCCATGGTTGCCATGGCAACACAACCCCATGTTTACCATCGCAACACAACCCCATGGTTTCAGTAGCAAAAAAACACCATGGTTGCCATGGCAACCGAACCCCATGGTTACCATGGCAACACAACCCCTTGGTTGCCATGGCAACACAACACCATGGTTAACATGGCAACACAACCCCATGGTTTCCATGGCAACACAACTCCAATGTTACAATGGCAACACAACCGCATGGTTACCATTGCAACCCAACCGCATGGTTGCCATGGCAACACAACCAAATAGTTACCATGGCAATATAATCACATGGTTACCCTGCAAACACAACCCCATGGTTACCATGGGAACAGAAACCATGGTTGCCATGGCATCGCCACTCGATGGTTGCCATGGCAACCCAACCCCATAGTTACCATGGCAACAAAACCCCTTGGTTACCATGGCCACAGAAAACCATGGTTTCCATGGAAACACCACCCGAGGGTTCCCGTTGCAACCCAACTCCATGATTACCATGAACACCCCATCCCATGTTTGCCATGGCAACACAACCCCATGGTTACCAGGGCAACACAACCCCATGGTTTCCATGGAAGCAAAATCTCATGGTTGCCATGGCAACCCCACCCCATGGTTACCATGGCAACACCACCCCACGGTTGCCATGGCAACGCAACCGCATTGTTACCATTGCAACACAACTGTATGTTTGCCATGGCAACAAAACCCCATGGTTGCCATTGCAACACAACCCCATGGTTACCATGGCAACACCACCGCATGGAAGCCATGGCAACACAACCATATGGTTAACATGGCAAAAAACCGCCATGGTTGCCATGGCAACACAACTTTTTTGGTTACCATGGCAAATCAACCCCATGGTTAACATGGCAACACCACCCAATGTTTGCCATCGCAACACAACCGCATGGTTGCCATGGCAACACAACAGCATTTTTGCCATGGCAACCCAACCCCATGGTTAACAAGACAACACAACCCCTTGGTTGCCATGGCAACACAACACAATGGTTACCATAGAAACACAAACCCATGGTTGCCATGGCAACAAAATTCCATGGTTGCCTTGGCAACACCACCCGGTGGTTGCCATGGCAACACTACCCCATGGTAACCATTGCAACACAACAAAATGGTAACCATGGAAATACAACCCCATGGTTGCCATGACAACACCACCCCATGTTTGCCATGGCAACACAACCAAATTTTTACCATGGTAACACAACCGCATGTTTGCCATAGCAACCCAACCCCATGGTTTCCATGGCAACAAAACCCCATGGTTGCCATGGCAACCATCCCCATGGTTAACATGGCAACACAACCCTATGGTTTCCATGGCAACACAACTCCAAGGTTACAATGGCAACAAAACTCCATGGTTACCATGGCAACACATCCGCATGGTAGCCATTGCAACCCATCCCCATGGCTGCCATGACAGCACAACCCCATGGTTGCCACGGTAACACCACCAAATGGTTACCATGGCAACACAACCGCATGTTTGCCATGGCAACCCAACCCCATGGTTGCCATGGCAACACAACCCCATGGTTGCCATGGCAACACAATTCCAGGGTTAAAATGGCAATACAACCGCATGGCTACAATGGTAACTCAACAGCACGGTTACCATGGCAACAAAACTCCATGGTGGACAAGGCAACACAACTCCAAAGTTGCCATGGCAACAAAACCAAATAGTTGCCATGGCAACAGAAAACCATGGTTGCCATGGTAACAAAACCCCAAGGTTCCCATGGCAATACAACACCATCGTTCCCATGGCAACATAAAACCATGGTGCCAAGGCAACACCACCCCATGGTTGCCATGGCAACCCAATTCCATGGTTGCCATGGCAACAGAATCAAATGGTTACCATGGAAACACAACCCCATGCTTACCATGGCAACACAACCCCATGGTTACCATGTCAACACAAACCCATGGTTGCCATGGAAACAGAACCCCTTGGTTTCCATGGCAACAAAACCCCTTGGTTACCATGGCCACAGAAAACCATGGTTTCCATGGAAACACCACCCGAGGGTTGCCGTTGCAACCCAACCCCCTGGTTACCATGACAACCCCACCCCATGGTTGCCATGGAAACACAACACCATGGTTACCATGGCAACAGAACTCCATTGTTGCTATGGCAACCAAACCCCATGGTTGCCATGGCAACCCAACCCCATGGTTACCATGACAACACAAACCCATGTTTGCCATGGCAACACAACCCCATGATTACCAGGGCAACACAACCCCATGGTTTCCATGGAAGCAAAATCACATGGTTGCCATGGAAACCCAACCCCATGGTTACCATGGCAACACCACCCCACGGTTGCCATGGCAATATAACCCCATGGTTACCCTGCCAACACAACCCCATGGTTACCATGGCAACAGAAACACCATGGTTACCATGGCATCGCCACCCGATGGTTGCCATGGCAACCGAACCTAATGGCTGCCATGGCAACACAACCAAATTGTTACCATGGCAACAAAACCCCATGGTTACAATGGCAACACAACCCCTTGGTTGCCATGGCAACACAACACTATGGTTACCATGGAAACACAATCCCGTGGTTACCATGGCAACACAACCCCTTGGTTGCCATGGCAACACCACACGATGCTGGCCATGGCAAATCAACCACATGGTGTCCATGGCAAAACAACCAAATAGTTAAAATGGTAACCCAAGCGCATTGTTACCATGGCAACACAACCCCTTGGTTGCCATGGCAACGCAACACCATAGTTACCATGGGAACACAAACCCATGGTTGCCATGGCAAAAAAAAAACATGGTTCCCATGGAAACCGAACCCCATGGTTACCATGGCAACACCACACCATGGTTGCCATTGGAAAACAATACCATGGTTACCATGGCAACAGAAAACCATGGTTGCCTTGGCAACACCACCCGGTGGTTGCCAAGGCAACACAACCCCACGATAACCATTGCAACACAACCAAAAGGTAACCATGGAAATACAACCCCATGGTTGCCATGGCAACACAACACTATGGTTACCATGGAAACACAATCCCGTGGTTACCATGGCAACGCAACCCCATTGTTGCCATGGCAAACCAACCCCATGGTTACCATCACAACACAACCCCATGGTTGACATGGCAACACAACCGCATGGTTACCATAGCAACCCAACCGCATGGTTGCCATGGCAACACAACACCAAAGTTGCCATGGCAACACAACCAAATAGTTACCATGGCAATATAACCACATGGTTACTCTGCAAACACAACCCCATGGTTACCATGGCAACACAGCCCCTTGGTTGCCATGGCAAGACAACACCATGGTTAACATGGCAACACAACCCCATTGTTTCCATGGCAACACAACTCCAATGTTACAATGGCAATACAACCGCATGGTTACCATTGCAACCCAACCGCATGGTTGCCATGGAAACACAACCAAATAGTTACCAACGCAATATAATCACATGGTTACCCTGCAAACACAACCCCATGGTTACCATGGCAACAGAAACCATGGTTGCCATGGCATCGCCACTCGATGGTTGCCATGGCAACCCAACCCCATAGTTACCATGGCAACAAAACCCCTTGGTTACCATGGCCACAGAAAACCATGGTTTCCAAGGAAACTCCACCCGAGGGTTCCCGTTGCAACCCAAAACCCCTGGTTACCATGACAACCCCACCCCATGGTTGCCATGGCAACACAACACCATGGTTACCATGGCAACAGAACTCCATGGTTGCTATGGCAACCAAAACCCATGGTTGCCATGGAAACCCAACCCCATGGTTACCATAACAACACAAACCCATGTTTGCCATGGAAACGCAAGCCCATGGTTACCAGGGCAACACAACCCTATGGTTTCCATGAAAGCAAAATCCCATGATTGCCATGGCAACCCCACCCCATGGTTGCCATGGCAACACCACCCCACGGTTGCCATGGCAACACAACCGCATGGTTGCCATGGCAATCCAAACCCATGGTTGCCATGACAACACAACGCCATGGTTGCCATGGCAACACAAGCCCATGGTTACCACGGCAACACAACACCATTGTGTCCATGGAAACCCAACTTGATGGTTACCATGGCAACGCCACCCAATGGTTACAATCGCAACACAACCGCATGGTTACCATGGCAACACAACCGCATGTTTGCCATGGCAACCCAACCCCATGGTTACCATGGCAACACAACCCCTTAATTGCCACGGCAACACAACACAATGGTTTCCATCGAAACACAAACCAATGGTTGCCATGGCAATAAAATTCCATGGTTGCCATGGCAACACAACCCCATGGTTACCATCGCAACACAACCCCATGGTTTCAGTAGCAACAAAACCCCATGGTTGCTATGGCAACCGAACCCCATGGTTTCCATGGCAACACAACTCCAACGTTAAAATGGCAACACAACCGCAAGGTTACCGTGGCAACAAAACTCCATGGTTGACATGGCAACACAACCGCATGGTTACCATAGCAACCCAACCGCATGGTTGCCATTGCAACACAACACCAAAGTTGCCATGGCAACACAACCAAATAGTTACCATGGCAATATAACCACATGGTTACCATGGCCACAGAAAACCATGGTTTCCATGGAAACACCACCCGAGGGTTCCCGTTGCAACCCAACTCCATTGTTACCATGACAACCTTACCCCATGGTTGCCATGGCAACACAACACCATGGTTACCATGGCAACACAAACCCATGTTTGCCATGGCAACACAACCCCATGGTTACCAGGGCAACACAACCCCATGGTTTCCATGGAAGCAAAATCCCATGGTTGCCATGGCAACCCAACCCCATGGTTACAATAACAACACAAACCCATGTTTGCCATGGCAACACAACCCCATGGTTACCAGGGCAACACAACCCCATGGTTTCCATGGAAGCAAAATCCCATGGTTGCCATGGCAACCCCACCCCATGGTTACCATGGCAACACCACCCCACGGTTGCCATGGCAACACAACCGCATTGTTACCATGGCAACACAACTGTATGTTTGCCATGGCAACAAAACCCCATGGTTGCCATTGCAACACAACCCCATGGTTACCATGGCAACACCACCCCATGGAAGCCATGGCAACACAACCATATGGTTAACATGGCAAAAAAACGCCATGGTTGCCATGGCAACACAACTTTTTTGGTTACCATGGCAAATCAACCCCATGGTTAACATGGCAACACCACCCAATGTTTGCCATCGCAACACAACCGCATGGTTGCCATGGCAACACAACAGCATGTTTGCCATGGCAACCCAACCCCATGGTTACCATGGCAACACAACCCCTTAATTGCCATGGCAACACAACACAATGGTTTCCATCGAAACACAAACCCATGGTTGCCATGGTAATAAAATTCCATGGTTGCCATGGCAACACAACCGCATGGTTACCACGGCAACACAACACCATTGTGTCCATGGAAACCCAACTTGATGGTTACCATGGCAACACCACCCAATGGTTGCAAACGCAACACAACCGCATGGTCACCATGGCAACACAACCGCATGTTTGCCATGGCAACCCAACCCCATGTTTACCATGGCAACACAACCCCTTAATTGCCATGGCAACACAACACAATGGTTTCCATCGAAACACAAACCCATGGTTGCCATGGCAATAAAATTCCATGGTTGCCATGGCAACACAACCCCATGGTTACCATCGCAACACAACCCCATGGTTTCAGTAGCAAAAAAACACCATGGTTGCCATGGCAACCGAACCCCATGGTTACCATGGCAACACAACCCCTTGGTTGCCATGGCAACACAACACCATGGTTAACATGGCAACACAACCCCATGGTTTCCATGGCAACACAACCAAATAGTTACCATGGCAATATAATCACATGGTTACCCTGCAAACACAACCCCATGGTTACCATGGCAACAGAAACCATGGTTGCCATGGCATCGCCACTCGATGGTTGCCATGGCAACCCAACCCCATAGTTACCATGGCAACAAAACCCCTTGGTTACCATGGCCACAGAAAACCATGGTTTCCATGGAAACACCACCCGAGGGTTCCCGTTGCAACCCAACCCCATGATTACCATGAAAACCCCATCCCATGTTTGCCATGGCAACACAACCCCATGGTTACCAGGGCAACACAACCCCATGGTTTCCATGGAAGCAAAATCTCATGGTTACCATGGCAACACCACCCCACGGTTGCCATGGCAACGCAACCGCATTGTTACCATGGCAACACAACTGTATGTTTGCCATGGCAACACAACCGCATGGTTGCCATGGCAACACAACAGCATTTTTGCCATGGCAACCCAACCCCATGGTTAACAAGACAACACAACCCCTTGGTTGCCATGGCAACACAACACAATGGTTACCATAGAAACACAAACCCATGGTTGCCATGGCAACAAAATTCCATGGTTGCCTTGGCAACACCACCCGGTGGTTGCCATGGCAACACTACCCCATGGTAACCATTGCAACACAACAAAATGGTAACCATGGAAATACAACCCCATGGTTGCCATGACAACACCACCCCATGTTTGCCATGGCAACACAACCAAATTTTTACCATGGTAACACAACCGCATGTTTGCCATAGCAACCCAACCCCATGGTTTCCATGGCAACAAAACCCCATGGTTGCCATGGCAACCATCCCCATGGTTAACATGGCAACACAACCCTATGGTTTCCATGGCAACACAACTCCAAGGTTACAATGGCAACAAAACTCCATGGTTACCATGGCAACACATCCGCATGGTAGCCATTGCAACCCATCCCCATGGCTGCCATGACAGCACAACCCCATGGTTGCCATGGTAACACCACCAAATGGTTACCATGGCAACACAACCGCATGTTTGCCATGGCAACCCAACCCCATGGTTGCCATGGCAACACAACCCCATGGTTGCCATGGCAACACAATTCCAGGGTTAAAATGGCAATACAACCGCATGGCTACAATGGTAACTCAACAGCACGGTTACCATGGCAACAAAACTCCATGGTGGACAAGGCAACACAACTCCAAAGTTGCCATGGCAACAAAACCAAATAGTTGCCATGGCAACAGAAAACCATGGTTGCCATGGTAACAAAACCCCATGGTTCCCATGGCAATACAACACCATCGTTCCCATGGCAACATAAAACCATGGTGCCAAGGCAACACCACCCCATGGTTGCCATGGCAACCCAATTCCATGGTTGCCATGGCAACAGAATCAAATGGTTACCATGGAAACACAACCCCATGCTTACCATGGCAACACAACCCCATGGTTACCATGTCAACACAAACCCATGGTTGCCATGGAAACAGAACCCCTTGGTTTCCATGGCAACAAAACCCCTTGGTTACCATGGCCACAGAAAACCATGGTTTCCATGGAAACACCACCCGAGGGTTGCCGTTGCAACCCAACCCCCTGGTTACCATGACAACCCCACCCCATGGTTGCCATGGCAACACAACACCATGGTTACCATGGCAACAGAACTCCATGGTTGCTATGGCAACCAAACCCCATGGTTGCCATGGCAACCCAACCCCATGGTTACCATGACAACACAAACCCATGTTTGCCATGGCAACACAACCCCATGATTACCAGGGCAACACAACCCCATGGTTTCCATGGAAGCAAAATCACATGGTTGCCATGGAAACCCAACCCCATGGTTACCATGGCAACACCACCCCACGGTTGCCATGGCAATATAACCCCATGGTTACCCTGCCAACACAACCCCATGGTTACCATGGCAACAGAAACACCATGGTTACCATGGCATCGCCACCCGATGGTTGCCATGGCAACCGAACCTAATGGCTGCCATGGCAACACAACCAAATTGTTACCATGGAAACAAAACCCCATGGTTACAATGGCAACACAACCCCTTGGTTGCCATGGCAACACAACACTATGGTTACCATGGAAACACAATCCCGTGGTTACCATGGCAACACAACCCCTTGGTTGCCATGGCAACACCACACGATGGTTGCCATGGCAAATCAACCACATGGTGTCCATGGCAAAACAACCAAATAGTTAAAATGGTAACCCAAGCGCATTGTTACCATGGCAACACAACCCCTTGGTTGCCATGGCAACGCAACACCATAGTTACCATGGAAACACAAACCCATGGTTGCCATGGCAAAAAAAAAACATGGTTCCCATGGAAACCGAACCCCATGGTTACCATGGCAACACCACACCATGGTTGCCATTGGAAAACAATACCATGGTTACCATGGCAACAGAAAACCATGGTTGCCTTGGCAACACCACCCGGTGGTTGCCAAGGCAACACAACCCCACGATAACCATTGCAACACAACCAAAAGGTAACCATGGAAATACAACCCCATGGTTGCCATGGCAACACAACACTATGGTTACCATGGCAACGCAATCCCGTGGTTACCATGGCAACGCAACCCCATTGTTGCCATGGCAAACCAACCCCATGGTTGACATGGCAACACAACCGCATGGTTACCATAGCAACCCAACCGCATGGTTGCCATGGCAACACAACACCAAAGTTGCCATGGCAACACAACCAAATAGTTACCATGGCAATATAACCACATGGTTACTCTGCAAACACAACCCCATGGTTACCATGGCAACACAGCCCCTTGGTTGCCATTGCAAGACAACACCATGGTTAACATGGCAACACAACCCCATTGTTTCCATGGCAACACAACTCCAATGTTACAATGGCAATACAACCGCATGGTTACCATTGCAACCCAACCGCATGGTTGCCTTGGAAACACAACCAAATAGTTACCAACGCAATATAATCACATGGTTACCCTTCAAACACAACCCCATGGTTACCATGGCAACAGAAACCATGGTTGCCATGGCATCGCCACTCGATGGTTGCCATGGCAACCCAACCCCATAGTTACCATGGCAACAAAACCCCTTGGTTACCATGGCCACAGAAAACCATGGTTTCCATGGAAACACCACCCGAGGGTTCCCGTTGCAACACAACTCCATGGTTACCGTGACAACCCCACCCCATGGTTGCCATGGCAACACAACACCATGGTTATCATGGCAACACAAACCCATGTTTGCCATGGCAACACAACCCCATGGTTACCAGGGCAACACAACCCCATGGTTTCCATGGAAGCAAAATCCCATGGTTGCCATGGCAACCCCACCCCATGGTTACCATAACAACAGAAACCCATTTTTGCCATGGCAACACAACCCCATGGTTACCAGGGCAACACAACCCCATGGTTTCCATGGAAGCAAAATCCCATGGTTGCCATGGCAACCCCACCCCATGGTTACCATGGCAACACCACCCCACGGTTGCCATGGCAACGCAACCGCATTGTTACCATTGCAACACAACTGTATGTTTGCCATGGCAACAAAACCCCATGGTTGCCATTGCAACACAACCCCATGGTTACCATGGCAACACCACCCCATGGAAGCCATGGCAACACAACCATATGGTTAACATGGCAAAAAACCGCCATGGTTGCCATGGCAACACAACTTTTTTGGTTACCATGGCAAATCAACCCCATGGTTAACATGGCAACACCACCCAATGTTTGCCATCGCAACACAACCGCATGGTTGCCATGGCAACACAACAGCATTTTTGCCATGGCAACCCAACCCCATGGTTAACAAGACAACACAACCCCTTGGTTGCCATGGCAACACAACACAATGGTTACCATAGAAACACAAACCCATGGTTGCCATGGCAACAAAATTCCATGGTTGCCTTGGCAACACCACCCGGTGGTTGCCATGGCAACACTACCCCATGGTAACCATTGCAACACAACAAAATGGTAACCATGGAAATACAACCCCATGGTTGCCATGACAACACCACCCCATGTTTGCCATGGCAACACAACCAAATTTTTACCATGGTAACACAACCGCATGTTTGCCATAGCAACCCAACCCCATGGTTTCCATGGCAACAAAACCCCATGGTTGCCATGGCAACCGAACCCCATGGTTTCCATGGCAACACAACTCCAACGTTAAAATGGCAACACAACCGCAAGGTTACCGTGGCAACAAAACTCCATGGTTGACATGGCAACACAACCGCATAGTTACCATAGCAACCCGACCGCATGGTTGCCATGGCAACACAACACCAAAGTTGCCATGGCAACACAACCAAATAGTTACCATGGCAATATAACCACATGGTTACCATGGCCACAGAAAACCATGGTTTCCATGGAAACACCACCCGAGGGTTCCCGTTGCAACCCAACTCCATTGTTACCATGACAACCTTACCCCATGGTTGCCATGGCAACACAACACCATGGTTACCATGGCAACACAAACCCATGTTTGCCATGGCAACACAACCCCATGGTTACCAGGGCAACACAACCCCATGGTTTCCATGGAAGCAAAATCCCATGGTTGCCATGGCAACCCAACCCCATGGTTACAATAACAACACAAACCCATGTTTGCCATGGCAACACAACCCCATGGTTACCAGGGCAACACAACCCCATGGTTTCCATGGAAGCAAAATCCCATGGTTGCCATGGCAACCCCACCCCATGGTTACCATGGCAACACCACCCCACGGTTGCCATGGCAACACAACCGCATTGTTACCATGGCAACACAACTGTATGTTTGCCATGGCAACAAAACCCCATGGTTGCCATTGCAACACAACCCCATGGTTACCATGGCAACACCACCCCATGGAAGCCATGGCAACACAACCATATGGTTAACATGGCAAAAAAACGCCATGGTTGCCATGGCAACACAACTTTTTTGGTTACCATGGCAAATCAACCCCATGGTTAACATGGCAACACCACCCAATGTTTGCCATCGCAACACAACCGCATGGTTGCCATGGCAACACAACAGCATGTTTGCCATGGCAACCCAACCCCATGGTTACCATGGCAACACAACCCCTTAATTGCCATGGCAACACAACACAATGGTTTCCATCGAAACACAAACCCATGGTTGCCATGGTAATAAAATTCCATGGTTGCCATGGCAACACAACCGCATGGTTACCACGGCAACACAACACCATTGTGTCCATGGAAACCCAACTTGATGGTTACCATGGCAACACCACCCAATGGTTGCAAACGCAACACAACCGCATGGTCACCATGGCAACACAACCGCATGTTTGCCATGGCAACCCAACCCCATGTTTACCATGGCAACACAACCCCTTAATTGCCATGGCAACACAACACAATGGTTTCCATCGAAACACAAACCCATGGTTGCCATGGCAATAAAATTCCATGGTTGCCATGGCAACACAACCCCATGGTTACCATCGCAACACAACCCCATGGTTTCAGTAGCAAAAAAACACCATGGTTGCCATGGCAACCGAACCCCATGGTTACCATGGCAACACAACCCCTTGGTTGCCATGGCAACACAACACCATGGTTAACATGGCAACACAACCCCATGGTTTCCATGGCAACACAACCAAATAGTTACCATGGCAATATAATCACATGGTTACCCTGCAAACACAACCCCATGGTTACCATGGCAACAGAAACCATGGTTGCCATGGCATCGCCACTCGATGGTTGCCATGGCAACCCAACCCCATAGTTACCATGGCAACAAAACCCCTTGGTTACCATGGCCACAGAAAACCATGGTTTCCATGGAAACACCACCCGAGGGTTCCCGTTGCAACCCAACCCCATGATTACCATGAAAACCCCATCCCATGTTTGCCATGGCAACACAACCCCATGGTTACCAGGGCAACACAACCCCATGGTTTCCATGGAAGCAAAATCTCATGGTTACCATGGCAACACCACCCCACGGTTGCCATGGCAACGCAACCGCATTGTTACCATGGCAACACAACTGTATGTTTGCCATGGCAACACAACCGCATGGTTGCCATGGCAACACAACAGCATTTTTGCCATGGCAACCCAACCCCATGGTTAACAAGACAACACAACCCCTTGGTTGCCATGGCAACACAACACAATGGTTACCATAGAAACACAAACCCATGGTTGCCATGGCAACAAAATTCCATGGTTGCCTTGGCAACACCACCCGGTGGTTGCCATGGCAACACTACCCCATGGTAACCATTGCAACACAACAAAATGGTAACCATGGAAATACAACCCCATGGTTGCCATGACAACACCACCCCATGTTTGCCATGGCAACACAACCAAATTTTTACCATGGTAACACAACCGCATGTTTGCCATAGCAACCCAACCCCATGGTTTCCATGGCAACAAAACCCCATGGTTGCCATGGCAACCATCCCCATGGTTAACATGGCAACACAACCCTATGGTTTCCATGGCAACACAACTCCAAGGTTACAATGGCAACAAAACTCCATGGTTACCATGGCAACACATCCGCATGGTAGCCATTGCAACCCATCCCCATGGCTGCCATGACAGCACAACCCCATGGTTGCCATGGTAACACCACCAAATGGTTACCATGGCAACACAACCGCATGTTTGCCATGGCAACCCAACCCCATGGTTGCCATGGCAACACAACCCCATGGTTGCCATGGCAACACAATTCCAGGGTTAAAATGGCAATACAACCGCATGGCTACAATGGTAACTCAACAGCACGGTTACCATGGCAACAAAACTCCATGGTGGACAAGGCAACACAACTCCAAAGTTGCCATGGCAACAAAACCAAATAGTTGCCATGGCAACAGAAAACCATGGTTGCCATGGTAACAAAACCCCATGGTTCCCATGGCAATACAACACCATCGTTCCCATGGCAACATAAAACCATGGTGCCAAGGCAACACCACCCCATGGTTGCCATGGCAACCCAATTCCATGGTTGCCATGGCAACAGAATCAAATGGTTACCATGGAAACACAACCCCATGCTTACCATGGCAACACAACCCCATGGTTACCATGTCAACACAAACCCATGGTTGCCATGGAAACAGAACCCCTTGGTTTCCATGGCAACAAAACCCCTTGGTTACCATGGCCACAGAAAACCATGGTTTCCATGGAAACACCACCCGAGGGTTGCCGTTGCAACCCAACCCCCTGGTTACCATGACAACCCCACCCCATGGTTGCCATGGCAACACAACACCATGGTTACCATGGCAACAGAACTCCATGGTTGCTATGGCAACCAAACCCCATGGTTGCCATGGCAACCCAACCCCATGGTTACCATGACAACACAAACCCATGTTTGCCATGGCAACACAACCCCATGATTACCAGGGCAACACAACCCCATGGTTTCCATGGAAGCAAAATCACATGGTTGCCATGGAAACCCAACCCCATGGTTACCATGGCAACACCACCCCACGGTTGCCATGGCAATATAACCCCATGGTTACCCTGCCAACACAACCCCATGGTTACCATGGCAACAGAAACACCATGGTTACCATGGCATCGCCACCCGATGGTTGCCATGGCAACCGAACCTAATGGCTGCCATGGCAACACAACCAAATTGTTACCATGGAAACAAAACCCCATGGTTACAATGGCAACACAACCCCTTGGTTGCCATGGCAACACAACACTATGGTTACCATGGAAACACAATCCCGTGGTTACCATGGCAACACAACCCCTTGGTTGCCATGGCAACACCACACGATGCTGGCCATGGCAAATCAACCACATGGTGTCCATGGCAAAACAACCAAATAGTTAAAATGGTAACCCAAGCGCATTGTTACCATGGCAACACAACCCCTTGGTTGCCATGGCAACGCAACACCATAGTTACGATGGAAACACAAACCCATGGTTGCCATGGCAAAAAAAAAACATGGTTCCCATGGAAACCGAACCCCATGGTTACCATGGCAACACCACACCATGGTTGCCATTGGAAAACAATACCATGGTTACCATGGCAACAGAAAACCATGGTTGCCTTGGCAACACCACCCGGTGGTTGCCAAGGCAACACAACCCCACGATAACCATTGCAACACAACCAAAAGGTAACCATGGAAATACAACCCCATGGTTGCCATGGCAACACAACACTATGGTTACCATGGCAACGCAATCCCGTGGTTACCATGGCAACGCAACCCCATTGTTGCCATGGCAAACCAACCCCATGGTTGACATGGCAACACAACCGCATGGTTACCATAGCAACCCAACCGCATGGTTGCCATGGCAACACAACACCAAAGTTGCCATGGCAACACAACCAAATAGTTACCATGGCAATATAACCACATGGTTACTCTGCAAACACAACCCCATGGTTACCATGGCAACACAGCCCCTTGGTTGCCATTGCAAGACAACACCATGGTTAACATGGCAACACAACCCCATTGTTTCCATGGCAACACAACTCCAATGTTACAATGGCAATACAACCGCATGGTTACCATTGCAACCCAACCGCATGGTTGCCTTGGAAACACAACCAAATAGTTACCAACGCAATATAATCACATGGTTACCCTTCAAACACAACCCCATGGTTACCATGGCAACAGAAACCATGGTTGCCATGGCATCGCCACTCGATGGTTGCCATGGCAACCCAACCCCATAGTTACCATGGCAACAAAACCCCTTGGTTACCATGGCCACAGAAAACCATGGTTTCCATGGAAACACCACCCGAGGGTTCCCGTTGCAACACAACTCCATGGTTACCGTGACAACCCCACCCCATGGTTGCCATGGCAACACAACACCATGGTTATCATGGCAACACAAACCCATGTTTGCCATGGCAACACAACCCCATGGTTACCAGGGCAACACAACCCCATGGTTTCCATGGAAGCAAAATCCCATGGTTGCCATGGCAACCCCACCCCATGGTTACCATAACAACAGAAACCCATTTTTGCCATGGCAACACAACCCCATGGTTACCAGGGCAACACAACCCCATGGTTTCCATGGAAGCAAAATCCCATGGTTGCCATGGCAACCCCACCCCATGGTTACCATGGCAACACCACCCCACGGTTGCCATGGCAACGCAACCGCATTGTTACCATTGCAACACAACTGTATGTTTGCCATGGCAACAAAACCCCATGGTTGCCATTGCAACACAACCCCATGGTTACCATGGCAACACCACCCCATGGAAGCCATGGCAACACAACCATATGGTTAACATGGCAAAAAACCGCCATGGTTGCCATGGCAACACAACTTTTTTGGTTACCATGGCAAATCAACCCCATGGTTAACATGGCAACACCACCCAATGTTTGCCATCGCAACACAACCGCATGGTTGCCATGGCAACACAACAGCATTTTTGCCATGGCAACCCAACCCCATGGTTAACAAGACAACACAACCCCTTGGTTGCCATGGCAACACAACACAATGGTTACCATAGAAACACAAACCCATGGTTGCCATGGCAACAAAATTCCATGGTTGCCTTGGCAACACCACCCGGTGGTTGCCATGGCAACACTACCCCATGGTAACCATTGCAACACAACAAAATGGTAACCATGGAAATACAACCCCATGGTTGCCATGACAACACCACCCCATGTTTGCCATGGCAACACAACCAAATTTTTACCATGGTAACACAACCGCATGTTTGCCATAGCAACCCAACCCCATGGTTTCCATGGCAACAAAACCCCATGGTTGCCATGGCAACCATCCCCATGGTTAACATGGCAACACAACCCTATGGTTTCCATGGCAACACAACTCCAAGGTTACAATGGCAACAAAACTCCATGGTTACCATGGCAACACATCCGCATGGTAGCCATTGCAACCCATCCCCATGGCTGCCATGACAGCACAACCCCATGGTTGCCATGGTAACACCACCAAATGGTTACCATGGCAACACAACCGCATGTTTGCCATGGCAACCCAACCCCATGGTTGCCATGGCAACACAACCCCATGGTTGCCATGGCAACACAATTCCAGGGTTAAAATGGCAATACAACCGCATGGCTACAATGGTAACTCAACAGCACGGTTACCATGGCAACAAAACTCCATGGTGGACAAGGCAACACAACTCCAAAGTTGCCATGGCAACAAAACCAAATAGTTGCCATGGCAACAGAAATCCATGGTTGCCATGGTAACAAAACCCCATGGTTCCCATGGCAATACAACACCATCGTTCCCATGGCAACATAAAACCATGGTGCCAAGGCAACACCACCCCATGGTTGCCATGGCAACCCAATTCCATGGTTGCCATGGCAACAGAATCAAATGGTTACCATGGAAACACAACCCCATGCTTACCATGGCAACACAACCCCATGGTTACCATGTCAACACAAACCCATGGTTGCCATGGAAACAGAACCCCTTGGTTTCCATGGCAACAAAACCCCTTGGTTACCATGGCCACAGAAAACCATGGTTTCCATGGAAACACCACCCGAGGGTTGCCGTTGCAACCCAACCCCCTGGTTACCATGACAACCCCACCCCATGGTTGCCATGGAAACACAACACCATGGTTACCATGGCAACAGAACTCCATTGTTGCTATGGCAACCAAACCCCATGGTTGCCATGGCAACCCAACCCCATGGTTACCATGACAACACAAACCCATGTTTGCCATGGCAACACAACCCCATGATTACCAGGGCAACACAACCCCATGGTTTCCATGGAAGCAAAATCACATGGTTGCCATGGAAACCCAACCCCATGGTTACCATGGCAACACCACCCCACGGTTGCCATGGCAATATAACCCCATGGTTACCCTGCCAACACAACCCCATGGTTACCATGGACACAGAACCCCATGGTTGCCATGGCAACCAAACCCCGTGGTTGCCATGGCAACCCAACCCCGTGGATGCCATGGCAACCCAACCCCATGGTTACCATGGCAACACACACCCATGTTTGCCATGGAAACGCAACCCCATGGTTACCAGGGCAACACAACCCTATGGTTTCCATGAAAGCAAAATCCCATGATTGCCATGGCAACCCCACCCCATGGTTGCCATGGCAACACCACCCCACGGTTGCCATGGCAACACAACCGCATGGTTGCCATGGCAATCCAAACCCATGGTTGCCATGACAACACAACGCCATGGTTGCCATGGCAACACAACCCCATGGTTACCACGGCAACACAACACCATTGTGTCCATGGAAACCCAACTTGATGGTTACCATGGCAACGCCACCCAATGGTTACAATCGCAACACAACCGCATGGTTACCATGGCAACACAACCGCATGTTTGCCATGGCAACCCAACCCCATGGTTACCATGGCAACACAACCCCTTAATTGCCATGGCAACACAACACAATGGTTTCCATCGAAACACAAACCAATGGTTGCCATGGCAATAAAATTCCATGGTTGCCATGGCAACACAACCCCATGGTTACCATCGCAACAAAACCCCATGGTTTCAGTAGCAACAAAACCCCATGGTTGCCATGGCAACCGAACCCCATGGTTTCCATGGCAACACAACTCCAACGTTAAAATGGCAACACAACCGCAAGGTTACCGTGGCAACAAAACTCCATGGTTGACATGGCAACACAACCGCATAGTTACCATAGCAACCCGACCGCATGGTTGCCATTGCAACACAACACCAAAGTTGCCATGGCAACACAACCAAATAGTTACCATGGCAATATAACCACATGGTTACCATGGCCACAGAAAACCATGGTTTCCATGGAAACACCACCCGAGGGTTCCCGTTGCAACCCAACTCCATTGTTACCATGACAACCTTACCCCATGGTTGCCATGGCAACACAACACCATGGTTACCATGGCAACACAAACCCATGTTTGCCATGGCAACACAACCCCATGGTTACCAGGGCAACACAACCCCATGGTTTCCATGGAAGCAAAATCCCATGGTTGCCATGGCAACCCAACCCCATGGTTACAATAACAACACAAACCCATGTTTGCCATGGCAACACAACCCCATGGTTACCAGGGCAACACAACCCCATGGTTTCCATGGAAGCAAAATCCCATGGTTGCCATGGCAACCCCACCCCACGGTTGCCATGGCAACACAACCGCATTGTTACCATGGCAACACAACTGTATGTTTGCCATGGCAACAAAACCCCATGGTTGCCATTGCAACACAACCCCATGGTTACCATGGCAACACCACCCCATGGAAGCCATGGCAACACAACCATATGGTTAACATGGCAAAAAAACGCCATGGTTGCCATGGCAACACAACTTTTTTGGTTACCATGGCAAATCAACCCCATGGTTAACATGGCAACGCCACCCAATGTTTGCCATCGCAACACAACCGCATGGTTGCCATGGCAACACAACCGCATGTTTGCCATGGCAACCCAACCCCATGGTTACCATGGCAACACAACCCCTTAATTGCCATGGCAACACAACACAATGGTTTCCATCGAAACACAAACCCATGGTTGCCATGGCAATAAAATTCCATGGTTGCCATGGCAACACAACCCCATGGTTTCCACGGCAACACAACACCATTGTGTCCATGGAAACCCAACTTGATGGTTACCATGGCAACACCACCCAATGGTTGCAAACGCAACACAACCGCATGGTCACCATGGCAACACAACCGCATGTTTGCCATGGCAACCCAACCCCATGTTTACCATGGCAACACAACCCCTTAATTGCCATGGCAACACAACACAATGGTTTCCATCGAAACACAAACCCATGGTTGCCATGGCAATAAAATTCCATGGTTGCCATGGCAACACAACCCCATGGTTACCATGGGAACACAACCCCATGGTTTCAGTAGCAACAAAACCCCATGGTTGCCATGGCAACCGAACCCCATGGTTACCATGGCAACACAACCCCTTGGTTGCCATGGCAACACAACACCATGGTTAACATGGCAACACAACCCCATGGTTTCCATGGCAACACAACTCCAATGTTACAATGGCAACACAACCGCATGGTTACCATTGCAACCCAACCGCATGGTTGCCATGGCAACACAACCAAATAGTTACCATGGCAATATAATCACATGGTTACCCTGCAAACACAACCCCATGGTTACCATGGCAACAGAAACCATGGTTGCCATGGCATCGCCACTCGATGGTTGCCATGGCAACCCAACCCCATAGTTACCATGGCAACAAAACCCCTTGGTTACCATGGCCACAAAAAACCATGGTTTCCATGGAAACACCACCCGAGGGTTCCCGTTGCAACCCAACTCCATTGTTACCATGACAACCTTACCCCATGGTTGCCATGGCAACACAACACCATGGTTACCATGGCAACACAAACCCATGTTTGCCATGGCAACACAACCCCATGGTTACCAGGGCAACACAACCCCATGGTTTCCATGGAAGCAAAATCTCATGGTTGCCATGGCAACCCCACCCCATGGTTACCATGGCAACACCACCCCACGGTTGCCATGGCAACGCAACCGCATTGTTACCATGGCAACACAACTGTATGTTTGCCATGGCAACAAAACCCCATGGTTGCCATTGCAACACAACCCCATGGTTACCATGGCAACACCACCCCATGGAAGCCATGGCAACACAACCATATGGTTAACATGGCAAAAAAAACGCCATGGTTGCCATGGCAACACAACTTTTTGGTTACCATGGCAAATCAACCCCATGGTTAACATGGCAACACCACCCAATGTTTGCCATCGCAACACAACCGCATGGTTGCCATGGCAACACAACAGCATTTTTGCCATGGCAACCCAACCCCATGGTTAACAAGACAACACAACCCCTTGGTTGCCATGGCAACACAACACAATGGTTACCATAGAAACACAAACCCATGGTTGCCATGGCAACAAAATTCCATGGTTGCCTTGGCAACACCACCCGGTGGTTGCCATGGCAACACTACCCCATGGTAACCATTGCAACACAACAAAATGGTAACCATGGAAATACAACCCCATGGTTGCCATGACAACCCAATTCCATGGTTGCCATGGCAACACAACCAAATTTTTACCATGGTAACACAACCGCATGTTTGCCATAGCAACCGAACCCCATGGTTTTCATGGCAACAAAACCCCATGGTTGCCATGGCAACCATCCCCATGGTTAACATGGCAACACAACCCTATGGTTTCCATGGCAACACAACTCCAAGGTTACAATGGCAACAAAACTCCATGGTTACCATGGCAACACGTCCGCATGGTAGCCATTGCAACCCATCCCCATGGCTGCCATGACAGCACAACCCCATGGTTGCCATGGTAACACCACCAAATGGTTACCATGGCAACACAACCGCATGTTTGCCATGGCAACCCAACCCCATGGTTACCATGACAACACAAACCCATGTTTGCCATGGCAACACAACCCCATGATTACCAGGGCAACACAACCCCATGGTTTCCATGGAAGCAAAATCACATGGTTGCCATGGAAACCCAACCCCATGGTTACAATGGCAACACCACCCCACGGTTGCCATGGCAATATAACCCCATGGTTACCCTGCCAACACAACCCCATGGTTACCTTGGCAACAGAAGCACCATGGTTACCATGGCATCGCCACCCGATGGTTGCCATGGCAACCGAACCTAATGGCTGCCATGGCAACACAACCAAATTGTTACCATGGAAACAAAATCCCGTGCTTACCATGGCAACACAACCCCTTGGTTGCCATGGCAACACAACACTATGGTTACCATGGAAACACAATCCCGTGGTTACCATGGCAACACAACCCCTTGGTTGCCATGGCAACACCACACGATGCTGGCCATGGCAAATCAACCACATGGTGTCCATGGCAAAACAACCAAATAGTTAAAATATTAACCCAGCGCATTGTTACCATGGCAACACAACCCCTTGGTTGCCATGGCAACGCAACACCATAGTTACCATGGAAACACAAACCCATGGTTGCCATGGCAAAAAAAAACCATGGTTCCCATGGAAACCGAACCCCATGGTTACCATGGCAACACCACACCATGGTTGCCATTGGAAAACAATACCATGGTTACCATGGCAACAGAAAACCATGGTTGCCTTGGCAACACCACCCGGTGGTTGCCAAGGCAACACAACCCCACGATAACCATTGCAACACAACCAAAAGGTAACCATGGAAATACAACCCCATGGTTGCCATGGCAACACAACACTATGGTTACCATGGAAACACAATCCCGTGGTTACCATGGCAACGCAACCCCATTGTTGCCATGGCAAACCAACCCCATGGTTACCATCACAACACAACCCCATGGTTGACATGGCAACACAACCGCATGGTTACCATAGCAACCCAACCGCATGGTTGCCATGGCAACACAACATCAAAGTTGCCATGGCAACACAACCAAATAGTTACCATGGCAATATAACCACATGGTTACTCTGCAAACACAACCCCATGGTTACCATGGCAACACAGCCCCTTGGTTGCCATGGCAAGACAACACCATGGTTAACATGGCAACACAACCCCATTGTTTCCATGGCAACACAACTCCAATGTTACAATGGCAATACAACCGCATGGTTACCATTGCAACCCAACCGCATGGTTGCCATGGAAACACAACCAAATAGTTACCAACGCAATATAATCACATGGTTACCCTGCAAACACAACCCCATGGTTACCATGGCAACAGAAACCATGGTTGCCATGGCATCGCCACTCGATGGTTGCCATGGCAACCCAACCCCATAGTTACCATGGCAACAAAACCCCTTGGTTACCATGGCCACAGAAAACCATGGTTTCCATGGAAACACCACCCGAGGGTTCCCGTTGCAACCCAACCCCCTGGTTACCATGACAACCCCACCCCATGGTTGCCATGGCAACACAACACCATGGTTACCATGGCAACAGAACTCCATGGTTGCTATGGCAACCAAAACCCATGGTTGCCATGGAAACCCAACCCCATGGTTACCATAACAACACAAACCCATGTTTGCCATGGAAACGCAAGCCCATGGTTACCAGGGCAACACAACCCTATGGTTTCCATGAAAGCAAAATCCCATGATTGCCATGGCAACCCCACCCCATGGTTGCCATGGCAACACCACCCCACGGTTGCCATGGCAACACAACCGCATGGTTGCCATGGCAATCCAAACCCATGGTTGCCATGACAACACAACGCCATGGTTGCCATGGCAACACAAGCCCATGGTTACCACGGCAACACAACACCATTGTGTCCATGGAAACCCAACTTGATGGTTACCATGGCAACGCCACCCAATGGTTACAATCGCAACACAACCGCATGGTTACCATGGCAACACAACCGCATGTTTGCCATGGCAACCCAACCCCATGGTTACCATGGCAACACAACCCCTTAATTGCCATGGCAACACAACACAATAGTTTCCATCGAAACAGAAACCAATGGTTGCCATGGCAATAAAATTCCATGGTTGCCATGGCAACACAACCCCATGGTTACCATCGCAACACAACCCCATGGTTTCAGTAGCAACAAAACCCCATGGTTGCCATGGCAACCGAACCCCATGGTTTCCATGGCAACACAACTCCAACGTAAAAATGGCAACACAACCGCAAGGTTACCGTGGCAACAAAACTCCATGGTTGCCATGGAAACACAACCGTATTGTTACCATGGCAACACAACTGTATGTTTGCCATGGCAACAAAACCCCATGGTTGCCATTGCAACACAACCCCATGGTTACCATGGCAACACCACCCCATGGAAGCCATGGCAACACAACCATATGGTTAACATGGCAAAAAAACGCCATGGTTGCCATGGCAACACAACTTTTTTGGTTACCATGGCAAATCAACCCCATGGTTAACATGGCAACACCACCCAATGTTTGCCATCGCAACACAACCGCATGGTTGCCATGGCAACACAACCGCATGTTTGCCATGGCAACCGAACCCCATGGTTACCATGGCAACACAACCCCTTGGTTGCCATGGCAACACAACACCATGGTTAACATGGCAACACAACCCCATGGTTTCCATGGCAACACAACTCCAATGTTACAATGGCAACACAACCGCATGGTTACCATTGCAACCCAACCGCATGGTTGCCATGGCAACACAACCAAATAGTTACCATGGCAATATAATCACATGGTTACCCTGCAAACACAACCCCATGGTTACCATGGCAACAGAAACCATGGTTGCCATGGCATCGCCACTCGATGGTTGCCATGGCAACCCAACCCCATAGTTACCATGGCAACAAAACCCCTTGGTTACCATGGCCACAAAAAACCATGGTTTCCATGGAAACACCACCCGAGGGTTCCCGTTGCAACCCAACTCCATGATTACCATGAACACCCCATCCCATGTTTGCCATGGCAACACAACCCCATGGTTACCAGGGCAACACAACCCCATGGTTTCCATGGAAGCAAAATCTCATGGTTGCCATGGCAACCCCACCCCATGGTTACCATGGCAACACCACCCCACGGTTGCCATGGCAACGCAACCGCATTGTTACCATGGCAACACAACTGTATGTTTGCCATGGCAACAAAACCACATGGTTGCCATTGCAACACAACCCCATGGTTACCATGGCAACACCACCCCATGGAAGCCATGGCAACACAACCATATGGTTAACATGGCAAAAAAACGCCATGGTTGCCATGGCAACACAACTTTTTTGGTTACCATGGCAAATCAACCCCATGGTTAACATGGCAACACCACCCAATGTTTGCCATCGCAACACAACCGCATGGTTGCCATGGCAACACAACAGCATTTTTGCCATGGCAACCCAACCCCATGGTTAACAAGACAACACAACCCCTTGGTTGCCATGGCAACACAACACAATGGTTACCATAGAAACACAAACCCATGGTTGCCATGGCAACAAAATTCCATGGTTGCCTTGGCAACACCACCCGGTGGTTGCCATGGCAACACTACCCCATGGTAACCATTGCAACACAACAAAATGGTAACCATGGAAATACAACCCCATGGTTGCCATGACAACACCACCCCATGTTTGCCATGGCAACACAACCAAATTTTTACCATGGTAACACAACCGCATGTTTGCCATAGCAACCCAACCCCATGGTTTCCATGGCAACAAAACCCCATGGTTGCCATGGCAACCATCCCCATGGTTAACATGGCAACACAACCCTATGGTTTCCATGGCAACACAACTCCAAGGTTACAATGGCAACAAAACTCCATGGTTACCATGGCAACACGTCCACATGGTAGCCATTGCAACCCATCCCCATGGCTGCCATGACAGCACAACCCCATGGTTGCCATGGTAACACCACCAAATGGTTACCATGGCAACACAACCGCATGTTTGCCATGGCAACCCAACCCCATGGTTGCCATGGCAACACAACCCCATGGTTGCCATGGCAACACAATTCCAGGGTTAAAATGGCAATAAAACCGCATGGCTACAATGGTAACTCAACAGCACGGTTACCATGGCAACAAAACTCCATGGTGGACAAGGCAACACAACTCCAAAGTTGCCATGGCAACAAAACCAAATAGTTGCCATGGCAACAGAAAACCATGGTTGCCATGGTAACAAAACCCCATGGTTCCCATGGCAATACAACACCATGGTTCCCATGGCAACATAAAACCATGGTGCCAAGGCAACACCACCCCATGGTTGCCATGGCAACCCAATTCCATGGTTGCCATGGCAACAGAATCAAATGGTTACCATGGAAACACAACCCCATGCTTACCATGGCAACACAACCCCATGGTTACCATGTCAACACAAACCCATGGTTGCCATGGAAACAGAACCCCTTGGTTTCCATGGCAACAAAACCCCTTGGTTACCATGGCCACAAAAAACCATGGTTTCCATGGAAACACCACCCGAGGGTTGCCGTTGCAACCCAACCCCCTGGTTACCATGACAACCCCACCCCATGGTTGCCATGGCAACACAACACCATGGTTACCATGGCAACAGAACTCCATTGTTGCTATGGCAACCAAACCCCATGGTTGCCATGGCAACCCAACCCCATGGTTACCATGACAACACAAACCCATGTTTGCCATGGCAACACAACCCCATGATTACCAGGGCAACACAACCCCATGGTTTCCATGGAAGCAAAATCACATGGTTGCCATGGAAACCCAACCCCATGGTTACCATGGCAACACCACCCCACGGTTGCCATGGCAATATAACCCCATGGTTACCCTGCCAACACAACCCCATGGTTACCATGGCAACAGAAACACCATGGTTACCATGGCATCGCCACCCGATGGTTGCCATGGCAACGGAACCTAATGGCTGCCATGGCAACACAACCAAATTGTTACCATGGAAACAAAACCCCATGGTTACAATGGCAACACAACCCCTTGGTTGCCATGGCAACACAACACTATGGTTACCATGGAAACACAATCCCGTGGTTACCATGGCAACACAACCCCTTGGTTGCCATGGCAACACCACACGATGGTTGCCATGGCAAATCAACCACATGGTGTCCATGGCAAAACAACCAAATAGTTAAAATGGTAACCCAAGCGCATTGTTACCATGGCAACACAACCCCTTGGTTGCCATGGCAACGCAACACCATAGTTACCATGGAAACACAAACCCATGGTTGCCATGGCAAAAAAAAAACATGGTTCCCATGGAAACCGAACCCCATGGTTACCATGGCAACACCACACCATGGTTGCCATTGGAAAACAATACCATGGTTACCATGGCAACAGAAAACCATGGTTGCCTTGGCAACACCACCCGGTGGTTGCCAAGGCAACACAACCCCACGATAACCATTGCAACACAACCAAAAGGTAACCATGGAAATACAACCCCATGGTTGCCATGGCAACACAACACTATGGTTACCATGGAAACACAATCCCGTGGTTACCATGGCAACGCAACCCCATTGTTGCCATGGCAAACCAACCCCATGGTTACCATCACAACACAACCCCATGGTTGACATGGCAACACAACCGCATGGTTAACATAGCAACCCAACCGCATGGTTGCCATGGCAACACAACACCAAAGTTGCCATGGCAACACAACCAAATAGTTACCATGGCAATATAACCACATGGTTACTCTGCAAACACAACCCCATGGTTACCATGGCAACAGAAACCATGGTTGCCATGGCATCGCCACTCGATGGTTGCCATGGCAACCCAACCCCATAGTTACCATGGCAACAAAACCCCTTGGTTACCATGGCCACAGAAAACCATGGTTTCCATGGAAACACCACCCGAGGGTTCCCGTTGCAACCCAACTCCATGGTTACCATGAACACCCCATCCCATGTTTGCCATGGCAACACAACACCATGGTTACCATGGCAACAGAACTCCATGGTTGCTATGGCAACCAAAACCCATGGTTGCCATGGCAACCCAACCCCATGGTTACCATAACAACACAAACCCATGTTTGCCATGGCAACCCCACCCCATGGTTGCCATGGCAACACCACCCCACGGTTGCCATGGCAACACAACCCCATGGTTACCATAACAACACAAACCCATGTTTGCCATGGCAACCCCACCCCATGGTTGCCATGGCAACACCACCCCACGGTTGCCATGGCAACACAACCGCATTGTTACCATGGCAACACAACTGTATGTTTGCCATGGCAACCCCACCCCATGGTTACCATGGCAACACCACCCCATGGAAGCCATGGCAACACAACCATATGGTTAACATGGTAAAAAAACGCCATGGTTGCCATTGCAGCACAACTTTTTTGTTTACCATGGCAAATCAACCCCATGGTTAACATGGCAACACCACCCAATGTTTGCCATTGCAACACAACCGCATGGTTGCCATGGCAACACAACAGCATTTTTGCCATGGCAACCCAACCCCATGGTTAACAAGACAACAAAACCCCTTGGTTGCCATGGCAACACAACACAATGGTTACCATAGAAACACAAACCCATGGTTGCCATGGCAACAAAATTCCATGGTTGCCATGGCAACACAACCCCATGGTTACCATGGCAACACCACCCCATGGTTCCTATTGGAAAAAAATACCACGGTTACGATGGCAAAAGAAAACCATGGTTGCCTTGGCAACACCACCCGGTGGTTGCCATGGCAACACTACCCCATGATTACCAGGGCAACACAACCCCATGGTTTCCATGGAAGCAAAATCACATGGTTGCCATGGAAACCCAACCCCATGGTTACCATGGCAACACCACCCCACGGTTGCCATGGCAATATAACCCCATGGTTACCCTGCCAACACAACCCCATGGTTACCATGGCAACAGAAAACCATGGTGACCATGGCATCGCCACCCGATGGTTGCCATGGCAACCGAACCTAATGGCTGCCATGGCAACACAACCAAATTGTTACCATGGAAACAAAACCCCATGGTTACAATGGCAACACAACCCCTTGGTTGCCATGGCAATACAACACTATGGTTACCATGGAAACACAATCCCGTGGTTACCATGGCAACACAACCCCTTGGTTGCCATGGCAACACCACACGATGGTTGGCATGGCAAATCAACCACATGGTGTCCATGGCAAAACAACCAAATAGTTAAAATGGTAACCCAAGCGCATTGTTACCATGGCAACACAACCCCTTGGTTGCCATGGCAACGCAACACCATAGTTACCATGGAAACACAAACCCATGGTTGCCATGGCAAAAAAAAACCATGGCTCCCATGGAAACCGAACCCCATGGTTACCATGGCAACACCACACCATGGTTGCCATTGGAAAACAATACCATGGTTACCAAGGCAACAGAAAACCATGGTTGCCATGGCAACATCACCCGGTGGTTGCCAAGGCAACACAACCCCACGGTAACCATTGCAACACAACCAAAAGGTAACCATGGAAATACAACCCAATGGTTACCATGGCAACAAAACACCATGGTTGCCATGGCAGCACAACATCATGTTTACCATGGCAACGCAACCCCATTGTTGCCATGGCAAACCAACCCCATGGTTACCATGGCAACACAACCCCATGGTTACCATGGCAACACAACCCCTTGGTTGCCATGGCAATACAACCCCATGGTTACCATGGGAACACAACCCCATGGTTTCAGTAGCAACAAAACCCCATGGTTGCCATGGCAACCGAACCCCATGGTTACCATGGCAACACAACCCCTTGGTTGCCATGGCAACACAACACCATGGTTAACATGGCAACACAACCGCATGGTTACCATGGCAACAAAACCCCATGGTTGCCATTGAAACACAACCCCATGGTTACCATAGCAACCCAACCGCATGGTTGCCATGGCAACACAACACCAAAGTTGCCATGGCAACACAACCAAATAGTTACCATGGCAATATAACCACATGGTTACTCTGCAAACACAACCCCATGGTTACCATGGCAACAGAAACCATGGTTGCCATGGCATCGCCACTCGATGGTTGCCATGGCAACACAACCCCATAGTTACCATGGCAACAAAACCCCTTGGTTACCATGGCCACAGAAAACCATGGTTTCCATGGAAACACCACCCGATGGTTCCCGTTGCAACCCAACTCCATGATTACCATGAACACCCCATCCCATGTTTGCCATGGCAACACAACCCCATGGTTACCATGGCAACACAAACCCATGTTTGCCATGGCAACACAACCCCATGGTTACCAGGGCAACACAACCCCATGGTTTCCATGGAAGCAAAATCCCATGGTTGCCATGGCAACCCCACTCCATGGTTACCATAACAACACAAACCCATGTTTGCCATGGCAACCCCACCCCATGGTTACTAGGGCAACACAAACCCATGTTTGCCATGGCAACACAACCCCATGGTTACCAGGGCAACACAACCCCATGGTTTCCATGGAAGCAAAATCCCATGGTTGCCATGGCAACCCCACCCCATGGTTACCATGCCAACACCACCCCACGGTTGCCATGGCAACACAACCGCATTGTTACCTTGGCAACACAACTGTATGTTTGCCATGGCAACAAAACGCCATGGTTGCCATTGAAACACAACCCCATGGTTACCATGGCAACACCACCCCATGGAAGCCATGGCAACACAACCATATGGTTAACATGGCAAAAAAACGCCATGGTTGCCATGGCAACACAACTTTTTTGGTTACCATGGCAAATCAACCCCATGGTTAACATGGCAACACCACCCAATGTTTGCCATCGCAACACAACCGCATGGTTGCCATGGCATCCCAACCCCATGGTTAACAAGACAACACAACCCCTTGGTTGCCATGGCAACACAACACAATGGTTACCATAGAAACAAAAAACCATTGGTTGCCATGGCAACAAAATTCCATGGTTGCCATGGCAACACAACCCCATGGTTACCATGGCAACACCACCCCATGGTTGCTATTGGAAAAAAATACCATGGTTACCGTGGCAAAAGAAAACCATGGTTGCCTTGGCAACACCACCCGGTGGTTGCCATGGCAACACTACCCCATGGTAACCATTGCAACACAACAAAATGGTAACCATGGAAATACAACCCCATGGTTGCCATGACAACACCACCCCATGTTTGCCATGGCAACACAACCAAATTTTTACCATGGTAACACAACCGCATGTTTGCCATAGCAACCCAACCCCATGGTTTCCATGGCAACAAAACCCCATGGTTGCCATGGCAACCATCCCCATGGTTAACATGGCAACACAACCCTATGGTTTCCATGGCAACACAACTCCAGGGTTACAATGGCAACACAACCGCATGGTTACCATGGCAACCCAACAGCATGATTACCATGGCAACAAAACTCCATGGTTACCATGGCAACACATCCGCATGGTAGCCATTGCAACCCATCCCCATGGCTGCCATGACAGCACAACCCCATGGTTGCCATGGTAACACCACCAAATGGTTACCATGGCAACAAAACCACATGTTTGCCATGGCAACCCAACCCCATGGTTGCTATGGCAACACAATTCCAGGGTTAAAATGGCAACACAACCGCATGGTTACCGTGGCAACAAAACTCCATGGTTGACATGGCAACACAACCGCATGGTTACCATAGCAACCCAACCGCATGGTTGCCATGGCAACACAACACCAAAGTTGCCATGGCAACACAACCAAATAGTTACCATGGCAATATAACCACATGGTTACTCTGCAAACACAACCCCATGGTTACCATGGCAACAGAAACCATGGTTGCCATGGCATCGCCACTCGATGGTTGCCATGGCAACCCAACCCCATAGTTACCATGGCAACAAAACCCCGTGGTTACCATGGCCACAGAAAACCATGGTTTCCACGGAAACACCACCCGATGGTTCCCGTTGCAACCCAACTCCATGATTACCATGAACTCCCCATCCCATGTTTGCAATGGCAACACAACCCCATGGTTACCAGGGCAACACAACCCCGTGGTTTCCATGGAAGCAAAATCCCATGATTGCCATGGCAACCCCACCCCATGGTTGCCATGGCAACACCACCCCACGGTTGCCATGGCAACACAACCCCATGGTTACCACGGCAACACAACACCATTGTGTCCATGGAAACCCAACTTGATGGTTACCATGGCAACACCACACAATGGTTGCCATCGCAACACAACCGCATGGTTACCATGGCAACACAACCCCTTAATTGCCATAGCAACACAACACAATGGTTTCCATAGAAACACAAACCCATGGTTGCCATGGCAACAAAATTCCATGGTTGCCATGGCAACACAACCCCATGGTTACCATGGCAACCATCCCCATGGTTAACATGGCAACACAACCGCATGGTTACCATGGCAACCCAACAGCATGATTACCATGGCAACAAAACTCCATGGTTACCATGGCAACACATCCGCATGGTAGCCATTGCAGCCCATCCCCATGGCTGCCATGACAGCACAACCCCATGGTTGCCATGGTAACACCACCAAATGGTTACCATGGCAACACAACCGCATGTTTGCCATGGCAACCCAACCCCATGGTTGCCATGGCAACCCAACCCCATGGTTGCCATGGCAACACAATTCCAGGGTTAAAATGGCAATACAACCGCATGGCTACAATGGTAACTCAACAGCACGGTTACCATGGCAACAAAACTCCATGGTGGACAAGGCAACACAACACCAAAGTTGCCATGGCAACAAAACCAAATAGTTACCAAGGCAACAGGAAACCATGGTTGCCATGGTAACAAAACCCCATGGTTCCCATGGCAATACAACACCATGGTTCCCATGGCAATACAACACCATGGTTACCATGGCAACATAAAACCATGGTGCCAAGGCAACACCACCCCATGGTTGCCATGGCAATACAACACCATGGTTGCCATGGCAACAGAATCAAATGGTTACCATGGAAACACAACCCCATGCTTACCATGGCAACACAACCCCATGGTTACCATGTCAACACAAACCCATGGTTGCCATGGAAACAGAACCCCTTGGTTTCCATGGCAACAAAACCCCTTGGTTACCATGGCCACAGAAAACCATGGTTTCCATGGAAACACCACCCGAGGGTTGCCGTTGCAACCCAACCCCCTGGTTACCATGACAACCCCACCCCATGGTTGCCATGGCAACACAACACCATGGTTACCAGGGCAACACAACCCTATGGTTTCCATGGAAGCAAAATCCCATGATTGCCATGGCAACCATGGGGTGGGGTTGCAACACCACCCCACGGTTGCCATGGCAACACAACTGCATGGTTGCCATGGCAACCCAAACCCTTGGTTGCCATGACAACACAACCCCATGGTTGCCATGGCAACACAACCCCATGGTTACCACGGCAACACAACACCATTGTGTCCATGGAAACCCAACTTGATGGTTACCATGGCAACACCACCCAATGGTTGCCATCGCAACACAACCCCACGGTTGCCATGGAAACACCACTCCATGGTTGCCATGGCAACACAACCAAATGCTTACCATGGCAATACAACACCATCGTTGACATGGCAACAAAACCTTATGGTTTCCATGGCAACACAACTCCAAGGTTACAATGGCAACACAACCGCATGGTTACCATGGCACCCCAACAGCATGATTACCATGGCAACAAAACTCCATGGTTACCATGGTAACACATCCGCATGGAGCCATTGCAACCAAAACCCATGGCTGCCATGACAGCACAACCCCATGGTTGCCATGGTAACACCACCAAATGGTTACCATGGCAACACAACCGCATGTTTGCCATGGTAACACCACCAAATGGTTACCATGGCAACACAATTCCAGAGTTAAAATGGCAATACAACCGCATGGTTACAATGGTAACTCAACAGCACGGTTACCATGGCAACAAAACTCCATGGAGGACATGGCAACACAACACCAAAGTTGCCATTGCAACAAAACAAAATAGTTGCCATGGCAACAGAAAACCATGGTTGCCATGGTAACAAAACCCCATGGTTCCCATGGCAATACAACACCATGGTTCCCATGGCAACATAAAACCATGGTGCCAAGGCAACACCACCCCATGGTTGCCATGGCAACCCAATTCCATGGTTGCCATGGCAACAGAAAACCATGGTTGCCTTGGCAACATCACCCGGTGGTTGCCAGGGCAACACAACCCCACGGTAACCATTGCAACACAACCAAAAGGTAACCATGGAAATACAACCCAATGGTTACCATGGCAACAAAACACCATGGTTGCCATGGCAGCACAACATCATGTTTACCATGGCAACGCAACCCCATTGTTGCCATGGCAAACCAACCCCATGGTTACCATGGCAACACAACCCCATGGTTACCATGGCAACACAACCCCACGGTTGCCATGGCAACACAACCCCATGGTTACCATCGCAACACAACCCCATGGTTTCAGTAGCAACAAAACCCCATGGTTCCCATGGCAACCCAACCCCATGGTTACTATGGCAACACAACCAAATTGTTACCATGGAAACAAAACCCCATGGTTACAATGGCAACACAAACCCTTGGTTGCCATGGCAACAAAACACTATGGTTACCATGGCAACACAATCCAGTGGTTACCATGGCAACACAACCCCTTGGTTGCCATGGCAACACAACATTATGGTTAACATGGCAACACAACCCCATGGTTTCCATGGCAACACAACTCCAACGTTAAAATGGCAACACAACCTCATGGTTACCATGGTAACTCAACAGCATGGTTACCATGGCAACACAACCCCAAGGTTGACATGGCAACACAACCGCATGGTTACCATAGCAACCCAACCCCATGGTTGCCATGGCAACACAACACCAAAGTTGCCATGGCAACACAACCAAATAGTTACCATGGCAATATAACCACATGGTTACTCTGCAAACACAACCCCATGGTTACCATGGCAACAGAAACCATGGTTGCCATGGCATCGCCACTCGATGGTTGCCATGGCAACCCAACCCCATAGTTACCATGGCAACAAAACCCCTTGGTTACCATGGCCACAGAAAACCATGGTTTCCATGGAAACACCACCCGATGGTTCCCGTTGCAACCCAACTCCATGATTACCATGAACACCCCATCCCATGTTTGCCATGGCAACACAACCCCATGGTTTCCAGGGCAACACAACCCCATGGTTTCCATGGAAGCAAAATCCCATGATTGCCATGGCAACCCCACCCCATGGTTGCATTGGCAACCCCAACCCACGGTTGCCATGGCAACAGAACCCCATGGTTACCACGGAAACACAACACCATTGTGTCCATGGAAACCCAACTTGATGGTTACCATGGCAACACCACACAATGGTTGCCATCGCAACACAACCGCATGGTTACCATGGCAACACAACCGCACGTTTGCCATGGCAACACAACCCCATGGTTACCATGGCAACACAACCCCTTAATTGCCATGGCAACACAACACAATGGTTTCCATCGAAACACAAACCCATGGTTGCCATGGCAATAAAATTCCATGGTTGCCATGGCAACACAACCCCATGGCTACCATCGCAACACAACCCCATGGTTTCAGTAGCAACAAAACCCCATGGTTGCCATGGCAACCGAACCCCATGGTTATCATGGCAACACAACCGCATGGTTGCCATGGCAACACAACCAAATGCTTACCATGGCAATACAACACCATCGTTGACATGGCAACAAAACCCCTTGGTGACCAGGGAAACACATCCCCGTGGTTACCATGGCAACAAAACCCCGTGGTTACCATGGTAACACTACCCCATGCTTCTCATTGAAACACAACCCCATTTTTACCATGGAAACACAACCGCATGTTTGCCATAGCAACCCAACCCCATGGTTTCCATGGCAACAAAACCCCATGGTTGCCATGGCAACCATCCCCATGGTTAACATGGCAACACAACCCTATGGTTTCCATGGCAACACAACTCCAGGGTTACAATGGCAACACAACCGCATGTTTGCCATAGCAACCCAACTCCATGATTACCATGAACACCCCATCCCATGTTTGCCATGGCAACACAACCCCATGGTTACCAGGGCAACAGAACCCCATGGTTTCAGTAGCAACAAAACCCCATGGTTCCCATGGTAAACGAACCCTATGGTTACCATGGCAAGACAACCAAATTGTTACCATGGAAACAAAACCCCATGGTTACAATGGCAACACAACCCCTTGGTTGCCATGGCAACACAACACTATGGTTACCATGGCAACACAATCCCGTGGTTACCATGGGAACACAACCCCTTGGTTGCCATGGCAACACAACACCATGGTTAACATGGCAACACAACCCCATGGTTTCCATGGCAACACAACTCCAACGTTAAAATGGCAACACAACCTCATGGTTACCATGGTAACTCAACAGCATGGTTACCATGGCAACACAACCCCATGGTTGACATGGCAACACAACACCAAAGTTGCCATGGCAACACAACCAAATAGTTACCATGGCAATATAACCACATGGTTACTCTGCAAACACAACCCCATGGTTACCATGGCAACAGAAACCATGGTTGCCATGGCATCGCCACTCGATGGTGCCATGGCAACCCAACCCCATAGTTACCATGGCAACAAAACCCCTTGGTTACCATGGCCACAGAAAACCATGGTTTCCATGGAAACACCACCCGATGGTTCCCGTTGCAACCCAACTCCATGATTACCATGAACACCCCATCCCATGTTTGCCATGGCAACCCCACCCCATGGTTGCCATGGCAACCCCACCCCACGGTTGCCATGGCAACACAACCCCATGGTTACCACGGCAACACAACACCATTGTGTCCATGGAAACCCAACTTGATGGTTACCATGGCAACACAACCGCACGTTTGCCATGGCAACCCAACCCCATGGTTACCATGGCAACACAACCCCTTAATAGCCATGGCAACACAACACAATGGTTTCCATCGAAACACAAACCCATGGTTGCCATGGCAATAAAATTCCATGGTTGCCATGGCAACACAACCCCATGGTTACCATCGCAACACAACCCCATGGTTTCAGTAGCAACAAAACCCCATGGTTCCCATGGCAACCGAACCCCATGGTTTCCATGACAACACAACAAATTGGTTGCCATGGCAACGCAACTCCAATGTTACAATGGCAACACAACCGCATGGTTACCATGGCAACACAACCGCATGGTTGCCATGGCAACACAACCAAATGCTTACCATGGCAATACAACACCATCGTTGACATGGCAACAAAACCCCTTGGTGACCAGGGAAACACATCCCCGTGGTTACCATGGCAACAAAACCCCGTGGTTACCATGGTAACACTACCCCATGCTTCTCATTGAAACACAACCCCATTTTTACCATGGAAACACAACCGCATGTTTGCCATAGCAACCCAACCCCATGGTTTCCATGGCAACAAAACCCCATGGTTGCCATGGCAACCATCCCCATGGTTAACATGGCAACACAACCCTATGGTTTCCATGGCAACACAACTCCAGGGTTACAATGGCAACACAACCGCATGGTTACCATGGCAACCCAACAGCATGATTACCATGGCAACACAACACCATGGTTACCATGGCAACAGAACTCCATGGTTGCTATGGCAACAAAAACCCATGGTTGCCATGGCAACCCAACCCCATGGTTACCATAACAACACAAACCCATGTTTGCCATGGAAACACAACCCCATGGTTACCAGGGCAGCGCAACCCTATGGTTTCCATGGAAGCAACATCCCATGATTGCCATGGCAACCCCACACCATGGTTGCCTTGGCAACACCACCCCACGGTTGCCATGGCAACACAACCGCAGTGTTACCATGGCAACACAACCGCATGGTTGCTATGGCAACACAATTCCATGGTTAACATGGCAACACAACCCTATGGTTTCCATGGCAACACAACTCCAGGGTTACAATGGCAACACAACCGCATGGTTACCATGGCAACCCAACAGCATGATTACCATGGCAACAAAACTCCATGGTTACCATGGCAACACATCCGCATGGTAGCCATTGCAACCCATCCCCATGGCTGCCATGACAGCACAACCCCATGGTTGCCATGGTAACACCACCAAATGGTTACCATGGCAACACAACCGCATGTTTGCCATGGCAACCCAACCCCATGGTTGCCATGGCAACACAATTCCAGGGTTAAAATGGCAATACAACCGCATGGCTACAATGGTAACTCAACAGCACGGTTACCATGGCAACAAAACTCCATGGTGGACATGGCAACACAACACCAAAGTTGCCATGGCAACAAAACCAAATAGTTACCATGGCAACAGAAAACCATGGTTGCCATGGTAACAAAACCCCATGGTTCCCATGGCAATACAACACCATGGTTCCCATGGCAACATAAAACCATGGTGCCAAGGCAACACCACCCCATGGTTGCCATGGCAACCCAATTCCATGGTTGCCATGGCAACAGAATCAAATGGTTACCATGGAAACACAACCCCATGCTTACCATGGCAACACAACCCCATGGTTACCATGTCAACACAAACCCATGGTTGCCATGGAAACAGAACCCCTTGGTTTCCATGGCAACAAAACCCCTTGGTTACCATGGCCACAGAAAACCATGGTTTCCATGGAAACACCACCCAAGGGTTGCCGTTGCAACCCAACCCCCTGGTTACCATGACAACCCCACGCCATGTTTGCCATGGCAACACAACACCATGGTTACCATGGCAACAGAACTCCATTGTTGCTATGGAAACCAAACCCCATGGTTGCTATGGCAACCCAACCCCATGATTACCAGGGCAACACCACCCCATGGTTTCCATGGAAGCAAAATCACATGGTTGCCATGGAAACCCAACCCCATGGTTACCATGGCAACACCACCCCACGGTTGCCATGGCAATATAACCCCATGGTTACCCTGCCAACACAACCCCATGGTTACCATGGCAACAGAAACACCATGGTTACCATGGCATCGCCACCCGATGGTTGCCATGGCAACCGAACCTAATGGCTGCCATGGCAACACAACCAAATTGTTACCATGGAAACAAAACCCCATGGTTACAATGGCAACACAACCCCTTGGTTGCCATGGCAACACAACACTATGGTTACCATGGAAACACAATCCCGTGGTTACCATGGCAACACAACCCCTTGGTTGCCATGGCAACACCACACGATGGTTGCCATGGCAAATCAACCACATGGTGTGCATGGCAAAACAACCAAATAGTTAAAATGGTAACCCAAGCGCATTGTTACCATGGCAACACAACCCCTTGGTTGCCATGGCAACGCAACACCATAGTTACCATGGAAACACAAACCCATGGTTGCCATGGCAAAAAAAAACCATGGTTCCCATGGAAACCGAACCCCATGGTTACCATGGCAACACCACACCATGGTTGCCATTGGAAAACAATACCATGGTTACCATGGCAACAGAAAACCATGGTTACCTTGGCAACATCACCCGGTGGTTGCCAGGGCAACACAACCCCACGGTAACCATTGCAACACAACCAAAAGGTAACCATGGAAATACAACCCAATGGTTACCATGGCAACAAAACACCATGGTTGCCATGGCAGCACAACATCATGCTTACCATGGCAACGCAACCCCATTGTTGCCATGGCAAACCAACCCCATGGTTACCATGGCAACACAACCCCATGGTTACCATGGCAACACAACCCCTTGGTTGCCATGGCAACACAACCCCATGGTTACCATCGCAACACAACCCCATGGTTTCAGTAGCAACAAAACCCCATGGTTCCCTTGGCAACCCAACCCCATGGTTACCATGGCAACACAACCCCTTGGTTGCCATGGCAACACAACACCATGGTTAACATGGCAACACAACCCCATGGTTTCCATGGCAACACAACTCCAACGTTAGAATGGCAACACAACCGCATGGTTACCGTGGCAACAAAACTCCATGGTTGACATGGCAACACAACCGCATGGTTACCATAGCAACCCAACCGCATGGTTGCCATGGCAACACAACACCAAAGTTGCCATGGCAACACAACCAAATAGTTACCATGGCAATATAACCACATGGTTACTCTGCAAACACAACCCCATGGTTACCATGGCAACAGAAACCATGGTTACCATGACAACCCCACCACATGGTTGCCATGACAACACAACCCCATGGTTGCCATGGCAACACCACCCTATGGTTGCCAGGGCAACACAACCGCATGGTTGCCATGGCAACACAACCCCACGGTTGCCATGGCAACACAACCGCATGGTTACCATGGCAACACAACCGCACGTTTGCCATGGCAACCCACCCCATGGTTACCATGGCAACACAACCCCTTAATTGATATGGCAACACAACACAATGGTTTCCACAGAAACACAAACCCATGGTTGCCATGGCAATAAAATTCCATGGTTGCCATGGCAACACAACCCCTTGGTTGCCATGGCAACACAACCCCATGGTTACCATGGCAACACAACCCCATGATTTCAGTAGCAACAAAACCCCATGGTTCCCATGGCAACCGAACCCCATGGTTACCATGGCAACACAACCCCTTGGTTGCCATGGCAACACAACACCATGGTTAACATGGCAACACAACCCCATGGTTTCCATGGCAACACAACTCCAATGTTACAATGGCAACACAACCGCATGGTTACCATGGTGACTCAACAGCATGGTTACCATGGCAGCAAATCTCTATGGTTGACATGGCAACACAACCGCATGGTTACCATAGCAACCCAACCGCATGGTTGCCATGGCAACACAACACCAAAGTTGCCATGGCAACACAACCAAATAGTTACCATGGCAATATAACCACATGGTTACTCTGCAAACACAACCCCATGGTTACCATGGCAACAGAAACCATGGTTGCCATGGCATCGCCACTCGATGGTTGCCATGGCAACACAACCCCATAGTTACCATGGCAACAAAACCCCTTGGTTACCATGGCCACAGAAAACCATGGTTTCCATGGAAACACTACCCGAGGGTTCCCGTTGCAACCCAACTCCATGGTTACCATGAACACCCCATCCCATGTTTGCCATGGAAACACAACCCCATGGTTACCAGGGCAACACAACCCTATGGTTTCCATGGAAGCAAAATCCCATGGTTGCCATGGCAACACCACCCCACGGTTGCCATGGCAACACAACCGCATGGTTGCCATGGCAACCCAAACCCATGGTACCATGACAACACAACCCCATGGTTGCCATGGCAACACAACCCTATGGTTACCACGGCAACACAACACCATTGTGTCCATGGAAACCCAAATGGATGGTTACCATGGCAACACCACCCAATGGTTGCCATCGCAACACAACCGCATGGTTGCTATGGCAACACAACCCCACGGTTGCCATGGAAACGCCACTCCATGGTTGCCATGGCAACACAACCAAATGCTTACCATGGCAATACAACACAATCGTTGACATGGCAACAAAACCCCTTGGTGACCAGGGTAACACATCTCCGTGGTTACCATGGCAACAAAACCCCGTGGTTACCATGGTAACACTACCCCATGGTTACCATTGAAACACAACCCCATTTTTACCATGGAAACACAACCGCATGCTTACCATAGCAACCGAACCACATGGTTGCCACTGCAACACAACACCATTGTGTCCATGGAAACCCAACTTGATGGTTACCATGGCAACACCACCCAATGTTTGCCATCGCAACACAACCGCATGGTTGCCATGGCAACACAACAGCATTTTTGCCATGGCAACCCAACCCCATGGTTAACAAGACAACACAACCCCTTGGTTGCCATGGCAACACAACACAATGGTTACCATAGAAACACAAACCCATGGTTGCCATGGCAACAAAATTCCATGGTTGCCATGGCAACACAACCCCATGGTTGCTATTGGAAAAAAATACCATGGTTACCATGGCAAAAGAAAACCATGGTTGCCTTGGCAACACCACCCGGTGGTTGCCATGGCAACACTACCCCATGTTTGCCATGGCAACACAACCAAATTTTTACCATGGTAACACAACCGCATGTTTGCCATAGCAACCCAACCCCATGGTTTCCATGGCAACAAAACCCCATGGTTGCCATGGCAACAAAATTCCACGGTTGCCATGGCAACACAACCCCATGGTTTCCATGGCAACACAACTCCAAGGTTACAATGGCAACACAACCGCATGGTTAGCATGGCAACCCAACAGCATGATTACCATGGCAACAAAACTCCATGGTTACCATGGTAACACATCCGCATGGTAGCCATTGCAACCCATCCCCATGGCTGCCATGACAGCACAACCCCATGGTTGCCATGGTAACACCACCAAATGGCTACCATGGCAACACAACCCCATGTTTGCCATGGCAACCCAACCCCATGGTTGCCATGGCAACACAATTCCAGGGTTAAAATGGCAATACAACCGCATGGCTACAATGGTAACTCAACAGCACGGTTACCATGGCAACAGAACTCCATGGTGGACAAGGCAACACAACACCAAAGTTGCCATGGCAACAAAACCAAATAGTTACCATGGCAACAGAAAACCATGGTTGCCATGGTAACAAAACCCCATGGTTCCCATGGCAATACAACACCATGGTTCCCATGGCAACATAAAACCATGGTGCCAAGGCAACACCACCCCATGGTTGCCATGGCAACCCAATTCCATGGTTGCCATGGCAACAGAATCAAATGGTTACCATGGAAACACAACCCCATGCTTACCATGGCAACACAACCCCATGGTTACCATGTCAACACAAACCCATGGTTGCCATGGAAACAGAACCCCTTGGTTTCCATGGCAACAAAACCCCATGGTTACCATGGCCACAGAAAACCATGGTTTCCATGGAAACACCACCCGAGGGTTGCCGTTGCAACCCAACCCCCTGGTTACCATGACAACCCCACCCCATGGTTGCCATGGCAACACAACACCATGGTTACCATGGCAACAGAACTCCATGGTTGCTATGGCAACCAAACCCCATGGTTGCCATGGCAACCCAACCCCATGGTTACCAGGGCAACACAACCCTATGGTTTCCATGGAAGCAAAATCCCATGATTGCCATGGCAACCCCACCCCATGGTTCCCATGGCAACACCACCCCACGTTTGCCATGGCAACACAACCGCATGGTTGCCATGGCAACCCAAACCCATGGTTGCCGTGACAACACAACCCCATGGTTGCCATGGCAACACAACCCCATGGATGCCATGGCAACACAACACCATTGTGTCCATGGAAACCCAACTTGATGGTTACCATGGCAACACCACCCAATGGTTCCCATCGCAACACAACCGCATGGTTGCCATGGCAACACAACCCCACGGTTGCCATGGAAACAGCACTCCATGGTTGCCATGGCAACACAACCAAATGCTTACCATGGCAATACAACACCATCGTTGACATGGCAACAAAACCCCTTGGTGACCAGGGCAACACATCCCCGTGGTTACCATGGCAACAAAACCCCGTGGTTACCATGGTAACACTACCCCATGGTTGCCATTGAAACACAACCCCATTTTTACCATGGAAACACAACCGCATGCTTACCTTAGCAACCGAACCACATGGTTGCCATGGCAACACAACCCCATGGTTACCATGGCAACACAACCCCATTGTGTCCATGGAAACCCAACTTAATGGTTACCATGGCAACACCACCCAATGTTTGCCATCGCAACACAACCGCATGGTTGCCATGGCAACACAACAGCATTTTTGCCATGGCAACCCAACCCCATGGTTAACAAGACAACACAACCCCTTGGTTGCCATGGCAACACAACACAATGGTTACCATAGAAACACAAACCCATGGTTGCCATGGCAACAAAATTCCATGGTTGCCATGGCAACACAACTCCATGGTTACCATGGCAACACCACCCCATGGTTGCTATTGGAAAAAAATACCATGGTTACCATGGCAAAAGAAAACCATGGTTGCCTTGGCAACACCACCCGGTGGTTGCCATGGCAACACTACCCCATGGTAACCATTGCAACACAACAAAATGGTAACCATGGAAATACAACCCCATGGTTGCCATGACAACACCACCCCATGTTTGCCATGGCAACACAACCAAATTTTTACCATGGTAACACAACCGCATGTTTGCCATAGCAACCCAACCCCATGGTTTCCATGGCAACAAAACCCCATGGTTGCCATGGCAACCATCCCCATGGTTAACATGGCAACACAACCCTATGGTTTCCATGGCAACACAACTCCAGGGTTACAATGGCAACACATCCGCATGGTAGCCATTGCAACCCATCCCCATGGCTGCCATAACAGCACAACCCCATGGTTGCCATGGTAACACCACCAAATGGTTACCATGGCAACCCAACCCCATGGTTGCCATGGCAACACAATTCCAGGGTTAAAATGGCAATACAACCGCATGGTTACAATGGTAACTCAACAGAACTGTTACCATGGCAACAAAACTCCATGGTGGACATGGCAACACAACACCAAAGTTGCCATGGCAACAAAACCAAATAGTTACCATGGCAACAGAAAACCATGGTTGCCATGGTAACAAAACCCCATGGTTCCCATGGCAATACAACACCATGGTTCCCATGGCAACATAAAACCATGGTGCCAAGGCAACACCACCCCATGGTTGCCATGGCAACCCAATTCCATGGTTGCCATGGCAACAGAATCAAATGGTTACCATGGAAACACAACCCCATGCTTACCATGGCAACACAACCCCATGGTTACCATGTCAACACAAACCCATGGTTGCCATGGAAACAGAACCCCTTGGTTTCCATGGCAACAAAACTCCTTGGTTACCATGGCCACAGAAAACCATGGTTTCCATGGAAACACCACCCGAGGGTTGCCGTTGCAACCCAACTCCATGGTTGCCATGACAACCCCACCCCATGGTTGCCATGGCAACACAACACCATGGTTACCATGGCAACACAAACCCATGTTTGCCATGGCAACACAACCCCATGGTTACCAGGGCAACACAACCCCATGGTTTCCATGGAAGCAAAATCCCATGGTTGCCATGGCAACCCCACCCCATGGTTACCATAACAACACAAACCCATGTTTGCCATGGCAACACAACCCCATGGTTACCATCGCAACACAACCCCATGGTTTCCATGGAAGCAAAATCCCATGGTTGCCATGGCAACCCCACCCCATGGTTACCATGCCAACACCACCCCACGGTTGCCATGGCAACACAACCGCATTGTTACCATGGCAACACAACTGTATGTTTGCCATGGCAACAAAACCCCATGGTTGCCATTGCAACACAAACCCATGGTTACCATGGCAACACCACCCCATGGAAGCCATGGCAACACAACCATATGGTTAACATGGCAAAAAAACGCCATGGTTGCCATGGTAACACAACTTTTTTGGTTACCATGGCAAATCAACCCCATGGTTAACATGGCAACACCACCCAATGTTTGCCATCGTAACACAACCGCATGGTTGCCATGGCAACACAACAGCATTTTTGCCATGGCAACCCAACCCCATGGTTAACAAGACAACACAACGCCTTGGTTGCCATGGCAACACAACACAATGGTTACCATAGAAACACAAACCCATGGTTGCCATGGCAACAAAATTCCATGGTTGCCATGGCAACACAACCCCATGGTTACCATGGCAACACCACCCCATGGTTGCTATTGGAAAAAAATACCATGGTTACCATGGCAAAAGAAAACCATGGTTGCCTTGGCAACACCACCCGGTGGTTGCCATGGCAACACTACCCCATGGTAACCATTGCAACACAACAAAATGGTAACCATGGAAATACAACCCCATGGTTGCCATGACAACACCACCCCATGTTTGCCATGGCAACAAAACCAAATTTTTACCATGGTAACACAACCGCATGATTGCCATAGAAACCCAACCCCATGGTTTCCGTGGCAACAAAACCCCATGGTTGCCATGGGAACCATCCCCATGGTTAACATGGCAACACAACCCTATGGTTTCCATGGCAACACAACTCCAAGGTTACAATGGCAACACAACCGCATGGTTACCATGGCAACCCAACAGCATGATTACCATGGCAATAAAACTCCATGGTTACCATGGCAACACAACCGCATGTTTGCCATGGCAACCCAACCCCATGGTTGCTATGGAAACACAATTCCAGGGTTGAAATGGCAATACAGCCGCATGGTTACAATGATAACTCAACAGCACTGTTACCATGGCAACAAAACTCCATGGTGGACATGGCAACACAACACCAAAGTTGCCATGGCAACAAAACCAAATAGTTACCATGGCAACAGAAAACCATGGTTGCCATGGTAACAAAACCCCATGGTTCCCACGGCAATACAACACCATGGTTCCCATGGCAACATAAAACCATGGTGCCAAGGCAACACCACCCCATGGTTGCCATGGCAACCCAATTCCATGGTTGCCATGACAACAGAATCAAATGGTTACCATGGAAACACAACCCCATGCTTACCATGGCAACACAACCCCATGGTTACCATGTCAACACAAACCCATGGATGCCATGGAAACAGAACCCCTTGGTTTCCATGGCAACAAAACCCCTTGGTTACCATGGCCACAGAAAACCATGGTTTCCATGGAAACACCACCCGAGGGTTGCCGTTGCAACCCAACCCCCTGGTTACCATGACAACCCCACCCCATGGTTGCCATGGCAACACAACACCATGGTTACCATGGCAACAGAACTCCATGGTTGCTATGGCAACCAAAACCCATGGTTGCCATGGCAACCCAACCCCATGGTTACCACGACAACACAAACCCATGTTTGCCATGGCAACACAACCCCATGATTACCAGGGCAACACAACCCCATGGTTTCCATGGAAGCAAAATCACATGGTTGCCATGGAAACCCAACCCCATGGTTACCATGGCAACACCACCCCACGGTTGCCATGGCAATATAACCCCATGGTTACCCTGCCAACACAACCCCATGGTTACCATGGCAACAGAAACACCATGGTTACCATGGCATCGCCACCCGATGGTTGCCATGGCAACCGAACCTAATGGCTGCCATGGCAACACAACCAAATTGTTACCATGGAAACAAAACCCCATGGTTACAATGGCAACACAACCCCTTGGTTGCCATGGCAGCACAACATCATGTTTACCATGGCAACGCAACCCCGTTGTTGCCATGGCAAACCAACCCCATGGTTACCATGGCAACACAACCCCATGGTTACCATGGTAACACAACCCCTTGGTTGCCATGGCAACACAACCCCATGGTTACCATCGCAACACAACCCCATGGTTTCAGTAGCAACAAAACCCCATGGTTCCCATGGCAACCGAACCTAATGGCTGCCATGGCAACACAACCAAATTGTTACCATGGAAACAAAACCCCATGGTTACAATGGCAACACAACCCCTTGGTTCCCATGGCAACACAACACTATGGTTACCATGGAAACACAATCCCGTGCTTACCATGGCAACACAACTCCTTGGTTGCCATGGCAACACCACACGATGGTTGCCATGGCAAATCAACCACATGGTGTCCATGGCAAAACAACCAAATAGTTAAAATGGTAACCCAAGCGCATTGTTACCATGGCAACACAACCCCTTGGTTGCCATGGCAACGCAACACCATAGTTACCATGGAAACAGAAACCCACGGTTGCCATGGCAACCCAACCCCATGGTTACCATAACAACACCACACCATGGTTGCCATGGCAACACCACACTATGGTTGCCATTGGAAAACAATACCATGGTTACCATGGCAACAGAATACCATGGTTGCCTTGGCAACATCACCCGGTGGTTGCCAAGGCAACACAACCCCACGGTAACCATTACAACACAACCAAAAGGTAACCATGGAAATACAACGCAATGGTTACCATGGCAACAAAACACCATGGTTGCCATGGCAGCACAACATCATGTTTACCATTGCAACGCAACCTCTTTGTTGCCATGGAAAACCAACCCCACGATTACCATGGCAACACAACCCCATGGTTACCATGGCAACACAACCCCTTGGTTGCCATGGCAACACAACCCCATGGTTACCATCGCAACACAACCCCATGGTTTCAGTAGCAACAAAACCCCATGGTTCCCATGGCAACCGAACCCATGGTTACCATGGCAACACAACCCCTTGGTTGCCATGGCAACACAACGCCATGGTTAACATGGCAACACCACTGTATGTTTGCCATGGCAACAAAACCCCATGGTTGCCATTGCAACACAACCCCATGGTTACCATGGCAACACCACCCCATGGAAGCCATGGCAACACAACCATATGGTTAACATGGCAAAAAAACGCCATGGTTGCCATGGCAACACAACTTTTTTGGTTACCATGGCAAATCAACCCCATGGTTAACATGGCAACACCACACAATGTTTGCCATCGCAACACAACCGCATGGTTGCCGTGGCAACACAACAGCATTTTTGCCATGGCAACCCAACCCCATGGTTAACAAGGCAACACAACCCCTTGGTTGCCATGGCAACACAACACAATGGTTACCATAGAAACACAAACCCATGGTTGCCATGGCAACAAAATTCCATGGTTGCCATGGCAACACAACCCCATGGTTACCATGGCAACACCACCCCATGGTTGCTATTGGAAAAAAATACCATGGTTACCATGGCAAAAGAAAACCATGGTTACCATGGCAACACCACCCGGTGGTTGCCATGGCAACACTACCCCATGGTAACCATTGCAACACAACAAAATGGTAACCATGGAAATACAACCCCATGGTTGCCATGACAACACCACCCCATGTTTGCCATGGCAACACAACCAAATTTTTACCATGGTAACACAACCGCATGTTTGCCATAGCAACCCAACCCCATGGTTTCCATGGCAACAAAACCCCATGGTTGCCATGGCAACCATCCCCATGGTTAACATGGCAACACAACCCTATGGTTTCCATGGCAACACAACTCCAGGGTTACAATGGCAACACAACCGCATGGTTACCATGGCAACCCAACAGCATGATTACCATGGCAACAAAACTCCATGGTTACCATGGCAACACATCCGCATGGTAGCCATTGCAACCCATTCCCCATGGCTGCCATGACAGCACAACCCCATGGTTGCCATGGTAACACCACCAAATGGTTACCATGGCAACAAAACCACATGTTTGCCATGGCAACCCAACCCCATGGTTGCTATGGCAACACAACTCCAACGTTAAAATGGCAACACAACCGCATGGTTACCGTGGCAACAAAACTCCATGGTTGACATGGCAACACAACCGCATGGTTACCATAGCAACCCAACCGCATGGTTGCCATGGCAACACAACACCAAAGTTGCCATGGCAACACAACCAAATAGTTACCATGGCAATATAACCACATGGTTACTCTGCAAACACAACCCCATGGTTACCATGGCAACAGAAACCATGGTTGCCATGGCATCGCCACTCGATGGTTGCCATGGCAACACAACCCCATAGTTACCATGGCAACAAAACCCCTTGGTTACCATGGCCACAGAAAACCATGGTTTCCATGGAAACACCACCCGAGGGTTCCCGTTGCAACACAACTCCATGGTTACCATGACAACCCCACCCCATGGTTGCCATGGCAACACAACACCATGGTTATCATGGCAACACAAACCCATGTTTGCCATGGTAACACAACCCCATGGTTACCAGGGCAACACAACCCCATGGTTTCCATGGAAGCAAAATCCCATGGTTGCCATGGAAACCCCACCCCATGGTTACCATAACAACAGAAACCCATTTTTGCCATGGCAACACAACCCCATGGTTACCAGGGCAACACAACCCCATGGTTTCCATGGAAGCAAAATCCCATGGTTGCCATGGCAACCCCACCCCATGGTTACCATGGCAACACCACCCCACGGTTGCCATGGCAACACAACCGCATTGTTACCATGGCAACACAACTGTATGTTTGCCATGGCAACAAAACCCCATGGTTGCCATTGCAACACAACCCCATGGTTACCATGGCAACACCACCCCATGGAAGCCATGGCAACACAACCATATGGTTAACATGGCAAAAAAACGCCATGGTTGCCATGGCAACACAACTTTTTTGGTTACCATGGCAAATCAACCCCATGGTTAACATGGCAACACCACACAATGTTTGCCATCGCAACACAACCGCATGGTTGCCATGGAAACACAACAGCATTTTTGCCATGGCAACCCAACCCCATGGTTAACAAGACAACACAACGCCTTGGTTGCCATGGCAACACAACACAATGGTTACCATAGAAACACAAACCCATGGTTGCCATGGCAACAAAATTCCATGGTTGCCATGGCAACACAACCCCATGGTTACCATGGCAACACCACCCCATGGTTGCTATTGGAAAAAAATACCATGGTTACCATGGCAAAAGAAAACCATGGTTGCCTTGGCAACACCATCCGGTGGTTGCCATAGCAACACTACCCCATGGTAACCATTGCAACACAACAAAATGGTAACCATGGAAATACAACCCCATGGTTGCCATGACAACACCACCCCATGTTTGCCATGGCAACACAACCAAATTTTTACCATGGTAACACAACCGCATGTTTGCCATAGCAACCCAACCCCATGGTTTCCATGGCAACAAAACCCCATGGTTGCCATGGCAACCATCCCCATGGTTAACATGGCAACACAACCCTATGGTTTCCATGGCAACACAACTCCAGGGTTACAATGGCAACACAACCGCATGGTTACCATGGCAACCCAACAGCATGATTACCATGGCAACAAAACTCCATGGTTACCATGGCAACACATCCGCATGGTAGCCATTGCAACCAAAACCCATGGCTGCCATGACAGCACAACCCCATGGTTGCCATGGTAACACCACTAAATGGTTACCATGGCAACACAACCGCATGTTTGCCATGGCAACCCAACCCCATGGTTGCCATGGCAACACAATTCCAGGGTTAAAATGGCAATACAACCGCATGGTTACAATGGTAACTCAACAGCACGGTTACCATGGCAACAAAACTCCATGGTGGACATGGCAACACAACACCAAAGTTGCCATGGCAACAAAACCAAACAGTTACCATGGCAACAGAAAACCATGGTTGCCATGGTAACAAAACCCCATGGTTCCCATGGCAATACAACACCATGGTTCCCATGGCAACATAAAACCATGGTGCCAAGGCAACATCACCCCATGGTTGCCATGGCAACCCAATTCCATGGTTGCCATGGCAACAGAATCAAATGGTTACCATGGAAACACAACCCCATGCTTACCATGGCAACACAACCCCATGGTTACCATGTCAACACAAACCCATGGTTGCCATGGAAACAGAACCCCTTGGTTTCCATGGCAACAAAACCCCTTGGTTACCATGGCCACAGAAAACCATGGTTTCCATGGAAACACCACCCGAGGGTTGCCGTTGCAACCCAACCCCCTGGTTACCATGACAACCCCACCCCATGGTTGCCATGGAAACACAACACCATGGTTACCATGGCAACAGAACTCTATGGTTGCTATGGCAACCAACACCCATGGTTGCCATGGCAACCCAACCCCATGGTTACCACGACAACACAAACCCATGTTTGCCATGGCAACACAACCCCATGATTACCAGGGCAACACAACCCCGTGGTTTCCATGGAAGCAAAATCACATGGTTGCCATGGAAACCCAACCCCATCGTTACCATGGCAACACCACCCCACGGTTGCCATGGCAATATAACCCCATGGTTACCCTGCCAACACAACCCCATGGTTACCATGGCAACAGAAAACCATGGTGACCATGGCATCGCCACCCGATGGTTGCCATGGCAAGCGAACCTAATGGCTGCCATGGCAACACAACCAAATTGTTACCATGGAAACAAAACCCCATGGTTACAATGGCAACACAACCCGTTGGTTGCCATGGCAGCACAACATCATGTTTACCATGGCAACGCAACCCCGTTGTTGCCATGGCAAACCAACCCCATGGTTACCATGGCAACACAACCCCATGGTTACCATGGTAACACAACCCCTTGGTTGCCATGGCAACACAACCCCATGGTTACCATCGCAACACAACCCCATGGTTTCAGTAGCAACAAAACCCCATGGTTCCCATGGCAACCGAACCTAATGGCTGCCATGGCAACACAACCAAATTGTTACCATGGAAACAAAACCCCATGGTTACAATGGCAACACAACCCCTTGGTTGCCATGGCAACACAACACTATGGTTACCATGGAAACACAATCCCGTGGTTACCATGGCAACACAACCCCATGGTTACCATGGCAACACAACCCCATGGTTGCCATGGCAACACAACCCTATGGTTACCATCGCAACACAACCCCATGATTTCAGTAGCAACAAAACCCCATGGTTCCCATGGCAACCGAACCCCATGGTTACCATGGCAACACAACCCCTTGGTTGCCATGGCAACACAACACCATGGTTAACATGGCAACACAACCCCATGGTTTCCATGGCAACACAACTCCAACGTTAAAATGGCAACACAACCGCATGCTTACCGTGGCAAGAAAACTCCATGGTTGACATGGCAACACAACCGCATGGTTACCATAGCAACCCAACCGCATGGTTGCCATGGCAACACAACACCAAAGTTGCCATGGCAACACAACCAAATAGTTACCATGGCAATATAACCACATGGTTACTCTGCAAACACAACCCCATGGTTACCATGGCAACAGAAACCATGGTTGCCATGGCATCGCCACTCGATGGTTGCCATGGCAACCCAACCCCATAGTTACCATGGCAACAAAACCCCTTGGTTACCATGGCCACAGAAAACCATGGTTTCCATGGAAACACCACCCGAGGGTTCCCGTTGCAACCCAACTCAATGGTTACCATGACAACCCCACCCCACGGTTGCCATGGCAACACAACACCATGGTTACCATGGCAACACAAACCCATGTTTGCCATGGCAACACAACCCCATGGTTACCAGGGCAACACAACCCCATGGTTTCCATGGAAGCAAAATCCCAGGGTTGCCATGGCAACCCCACCCCATGGTTACCATGGCAACACCACCCCACGGTTGCCATGGCAACACAACCGCATTGTTACCATGGCAACACAACTGTATGTTTGCCATGGCAACAAAACCCCATGGTTGCCATTGCAACACAACCCCATGGTTACCATGGCAACACCACCCCATGGAAGCCATGGCAACACAACCATATGGTTAACATGGCAAAAAAACGCCATGGTGGACATGGCAACACAACACCAAAGTTGCCATGGCAACAAAACCAAACAGTTACCATGGCAACAGAAAACCATGGTTGCCATGGTAACAAAACCCCATGGTTCCCATGGCAATACAACACCATGGTTCCCATGGCAACATAAAACCATGGTGCCAAGGCAACATCACCCCATGGTTGCCATGGCAACCCAATTCCATGGTTGCCATGGCAACAGAATCAAATGGTTACCATGGAAACACAACCCCATGCTTACCATGGCAACACAACCCCATGGTTACCATGTCAACACAAACCCATGGTTGCCATGGAAACAGAACCCCTTGGTTTCCATGGCAACAAAACCCCTTGGTTACCATGGCCACAGAAAACCATGGTTTCCATGGAAACACCACCCGAGGGTTGCCGTTGCAACCCAACCCCCTGGTTACCATGACAACCCCACCCCATGGTTGCCATGGCAACACAACACCATGGTTACCATGGCAACAGAACTCCATGGTTGCTATGGCAACCAAAACCCATGGTTGCCATGGCAACCCAACCCCATGGTTACCACGACAACACAAACCCATGTTTGCCATGGCAACACAACCCCATGATTACCAGGGCAACACAACCCCGTGGTTTCCATGGAAGCAAAATCACATGGTTGCCATGGAAACCCAACCCCATTGTTACCATGGCAACACCACCCCACGGTTGCCATGGCAATATAACCCCATGGTTACCCTGCCAACACAACCCCATGGTTACCATGGCAACAGAAAACCATGGTTACCATGGCATCGCCACCCGATGGTTGCCATGGCAAGCGAACCTAATGGCTGCCATGGCAACACAACCAAATTGTTACCATGGAAACAAAACCCCATGGTTACAATGGCAACACAACCCCTTGGTTGCCATGGCAGCACAACATCATGTTTACCATGGCAACGCAACCCCGTTGTTGCCATGGCAAACCAACCCCATGGTTACCATGGCAACACAACCCCATGGTTACCATGGCAACACAACCCCTTGGTTGCCATGGCAACACAACCCCATGGTTACCATCGCAACACAACCCCATGGTTTCAGTAGCAACAAAACCCCATGGTTCCCATGGCAACCGAACCTAATGGCTGCCATGGCAACACAACCAAATTGTTACCATGGAAACAAAACCCCATGGTTACAATGGCAACACAACCCCTTGGTTGACATGGCAACACAACACTATGGTTACCATGGAAACACAATCCCGTGGTTACCATGGCAACACAACTCCTTGGTTGCCAAGGCAACACCACGTGATGGTTGCCATGGCAAACCAACCCCATGGTTACCATGGCAACACAACCCCATGGTTACCATGGCAACACAACCCCTTGGTTGCCATGGCAACACAACACCATGGTTACCATCGCAACACAACCCCATGGTTTCAGTAGCAACAAAACCCCATGGTTCCCATGGCAACCGAACCCCATGGTTACCATGGCAACACAACCCCTTGGTTGCCATGGCAACACAACACCATGGTTAACATGGCAACACAACCCCATGGTTTCCATGGCAACACAACTCCAACGTTAAAATGGCAACACAACCGCATGGTTACCGTGGCAAGAAAACTCCATGGTTGACATGGCAACACAACACCAAAGTTGCCATGGCAACACAACCAAATAGTTACCATGGCAATATAACCACATGGTTACTCTGCAAACACAACCCCATGGTTACCATGGCAACAGAAACCATGGTTGCCATGGCATCGCCACTCGATGGTTGCCATGGCAACACAACCCCATAGTTACCATGGCAACAAAACCCCTTGGTTACCATGGCCACAGAAAACCATGGTTTCCATGGAAACACCACCCGAGGGTTCCCGTTGCAACCCAACTCAATGGTTACCATGACAACCCCACCCCACGGTTGCCATGGCAACACAACACCATGGTTACCATGGCAACACAAACCCATGTTTGCCATGGCAACACACCCCCATGGTTACCAGGGCAACACAACCCCATGGTTTCCATGGAAGCAAAATCCCATGGTTGCCATGGCAACCCCACCCCATGGTTACCATGGCAACACCACCCCACGGTTGCCATGGCAACACAACCCCATGGTTAGCAGGGCAACACAACCCCATGGTTTCCATGGAAGCAAAATCCCATGGTTGCCATGGCAACCCCACCCCATGGTTACCATGGCAACACCACCCCACGGTTGCCATGGCAACACAACCGCATTGTTACCATGGCAAAACAACTGTATGTTTGCCATGGCAACAAAACCCCATGGTTGCCATTGCAACACAACCCCATGGTTACCATGGCAACACCACCCCATGGAAGCCATGGCAACACAACCATATGGTTAACATGGCAAAAAAACGCCATGGTTGCCATGGCAACACAACTTTTTTGGTTACCATGGCAAATCAACCCCATGGTTAACATGGCAACACCACCCAATGTTTGCCATCGCAACACAACCGCATGGTTGCCATGGCAACACAACAGCATTTTTGCCATGGCAACCCAACCCCATGGTTAACAAGGCAACACAACCCCTTGGTTGCCATGGCAACACAACACAATGGTTACCATAGAAACACAAACCCATGGTTGCCATGGCAACAAAATTCCATGGTTGCCATGGCAACACAACCCCATGGTTACCATGGCAACACCACCCCATGGTTGCTATTGGAAAAAAATACCATGGTTACCATGGCAAAAGAAAACCATGGTTGCCTTGGCAACACCACCCGGTGGTTGCCATGGCAACACTACCCCATGGTAACCATTGCAACACAACAAAATGGTAACCATGGAAATACAACCCCATGGTTGCCATGACAACACCACCCCATGTTTGCCATGGCAACACAACCAAATTTTTACCATGGTAACACAACCGCATGTTTGCCATAGCAACCCAACCCCATGGTTTCCATGGCAACAAAACCCCATGGTTGCCATGGCAACCATCCCCATGGTTAACATGGCAACACAACCCTATGGTTTCCATGGCAACACAACTCCAGGGTTACAATGGCAACACAACCGCATGGTTACCATGGCAACCCAACAGCATGATTACCATGGCAACAAAACTCCATGGTTACCATGGCAACACATCCGCATGGTAGCCATTGCAACCAAAACCCATGGCGGCCATGACAGCACAACCCCATGGTTGCCATGGTAACACCACCAAATGGTTACCATGGCAACAGAACCCCATGTTTGCCATGGCAACCCAACCCCATGGTTGCCATGGCAACACAATTCCAGGGTTAAAATGGCAATACAACCGCATGGTTACAATGGTAACTCAACAGCACGGTTACCATGGCAACAAAACTCCATGGTGGACATGGCAACACAACACCAAAGTTGCCATGGCAACAAAACCAAATAGTTACCATGGCAACAGAAAACCATGGTTGCCATGGTAACAAAACCCCATGGTTCCCATGGCAATACAACACCATGGTTCCCATGGCAACATAAAACCATGGTGCCAAGGCAACACCACCCCATGGTTGCCATGGCAACCCAATTCCATGGTTGCCATGGCAACAGAATCAAATGGTTACCATGGAAACACAACCCCATGCTTACCATGGCAACACAACCCCATGGTTACCATGTCAACACAAACCCATGGTTGCCATGGAAAAAGAACCCCTTGGTTTCCATGGCAACAAAACCCCTTGGTTACCATGGCCACAGAAAACCATGGTTTCCATGGAAACACCACCCGAGGGTTCCTGTTGCAACCCAACCCCCTGGTTACCATGACAACCCCACCCCATGGTTGCCATGGCAACACAACCCCATGGTTACCATGGCAACAGAACTCCATTGTTGCTATGGCAACCAAACCCCATGGTTGCCATGGCAACCCAACCCCATGGTTACCATGACAACACAAACCCATGTTTGCCATGGCAACACAACCCCATGATTACCAGGGCAACACAACCCCATGGTTTCCATGGAAGCAAAATCACATGGTTGCCACGGAAACCCAACCCCATGGTTACCATGGCAACACCACCCCACGGTTGCCATGGCAATATAACCCCATGGTTACCCTGCCAACACAACCCCATGGTTACCATGGCAACAGAAAACCATGGTTACCATGGCATCGCCACCCGATGGTTGCCATGGCAAGCGAACCTAATGGCTGCCATGGCAACACAACCAAATTGTTACCATGGAAACAAAACCCCATGGTTACAATGGCAACACAACCCCTTGGTTGCCATGGCAGCACAAAATCATGTTTACCATGGCAACGCAACCCCGTTGTTGCCATGGCAAACCAACCCCATGGTTACCATGGCAACACAACCCCATGGTTACCATGGCAACACAACCCCTTGGTTGCCATGGCAACACAACCCCATGGTTACCATCGCAACACAACCCCACAGTTTCAGTAGCAACAAAACCCCATGGTTCCCATGGCAACCGAACCCCATGGTTACCATGGCAACACAACCCCTTGGTTGCCATGGCAACACAACACCATGGTTAACATGGCAACACAACCCCATGGTTTCCATGGCAACACAACTCCAACGTTAAAATGGCAACACAACCGCATGGTTACCGTGGCAACAAAACTCCATGGTTGACATGGCAACACAACCGCATGGTTACCATTGCAACCCAACCGCATGGTTGCCATGGCAACACAACACCAAAGTTGCCATGGCAACACAACCAAATAGTTACCCTGGCAATATAACCACATGGTTACTCTGCAAACACAACCCCATGGTTACCATGGCAACAGAAACCATGGTTGCCATGGCATCGCCAATCCATGGTTGCCTTGGCAACCCAACCCCATAGTTACCATGGCAACAAAACCCCTTGGTTACCATGGCCACAGAAAACCATGGTTTCCATGGAAACACCACCCGAGGGTTCACGTTGCAACCCAACTCCATGGTTACCATGACAACCCCAACCCATGGTTGCCATGGCAACACAACACCATGGTTACCATGGCAACACAAACCCATGTTTGCCATGGCAACACAACCCCATGGTTACCATGGCAACACAACACCATGGTTGCCATGGCAACCCAACCCCATAGTTGCCATGGCAACTAAACGCAATGGTTACCATGGCAACCCAACCCCATGGTTACCATGGACACAGAACCCCATGGTTACCATAGCAACCAAACCCCGTGGTTGCCATGGCAACCCAACCCCATGGTTACCATGGCAACCCCACCCCATGGAAGCCATGGCAACACAACCATATGGTTAACATGGCAAAAAAACGCCATGGTTGCCATGGCAACACAACTTTTTTGGTTACCATGGCAAATCAACCCCATGGTTAACATGGCAACACCACACAATGTTTGCCATCGCAACACAACCGCATGGTTGCCATGGCAACACAACAGCATTTTTGCCATGGCAACCCAACCCCATGGTTAACAAGGCAACACAACCCCTTGGTTGCCATGGCAACACAACACAATGGTTACCATAGAAACACAAACCCATGGTTTCCATGGCAACAAAATTCCATGGTTGCCATGGCAACACAACCCCATGGTTACCATGGCAACACCACCCCATGGTTGCTATTGGAAAAAAATACCATGGTTACCATGGCAAAAGAAAACCATGGTTGCCTTGGCAACACCATCCGGTGGTTGCCATAGCAACACTACCCCATGGTAACCATTGCAACACAACAAAATGGTAACCATGGAAATACAACCCCATGGTTGCCATGACAACACCACCCCATGTTTGCCATGGCAACACAACCAAATTTTTACCATGGTAACACAACCGCATGTTTGCCATAGCAACCCAACCCCATGGTTTCCATGGCAACAAAACCCCATGGTTGCCATGGCAACCATCCCCATGGTTAACATGGCAACACAACCCTATGGTTTCCATGGCAACACAACTCCAGGGTTACAATGGCAACACAACCGCATGGTTACCATGGCAACCCAACAGCATGATTACCATGGCAACAAAACTCCATGGTTACCATGGCAACACATCCGCATGGTAGCCATTGCAACCAAAACCCATGGCGGCCATGACAGCACAACCCCATGGTTGCCATGGTAACACCACCAAATGGTTACCATGGCAACAGAACCCCATGTTTGCCATGGCAACCCAACCCCATGGTTGCCATGGCAACACAATTCCAGGGTTAAAATGGCAATACAACCGCATGGTTACAATGGTAACTCAACAGCACGGTTACCATGGCAACAAAACTCCATGGTGGACATGGCAACACAACACCAAAGTTGCCATGGCAACAAAACCAAATAGTTACCATGGCAACAGAAAACCATGGTTGCCATGGTAACAAAACCCCATGGTTCCCATGGCAATACAACACCATGGTTCCCATGGCAACATAAAACCATGGTGCCAAGGCAACACCACCCCATGGTTGCCATGGCAACCCAATTCCATGGTTGCCATGGCAACAGAATCAAATGGTTACCATGGAAACACAACCCCATGCTTACCATGGCAACACAACCCCATGGTTACCATGTCAACACAAACCCATGGTTGCCATGGAAACAGAACCCCTTGGTTTCCATGGCAACAAAACCCCTTGGTTACCATGGCCACAGAAAACCATGGTTTCCATGGAAACACCACCCGAGGGTTGCCGTTGCAACCCAACCCCCTGGTTACCATGACAGCCCCACCCCATGGTTGCCATGGAAACACAACAAAAATGGTTGCCATGGCAACAGAACTCCATTATTGCTATGGCAACCAAACCCCATGGTTGCCATGGCAACCCAACCCCATGGTTACCATGACAACACAAACCCATGTTTGCCATGTCAACACAACCCCATGGTTACCATGGCAACAGAAAACCATGGTTACCATGGCATCGCCACCCGATGGTTGCCATGGCAACCGAACCTAATGGCTGCCATGGCAACACAACCAAATTGTTACCATGGAAACAAAACCCCATGGTTACAATGGCAACACAACCCTGTGGTTGCCATGGCAGCACAACACCAAAGTTGCCATGGCAACACAACCAAATAGTTACCATGGCAATATAACCACATGGTTACTCTGCAAACACAACCCCATGGTTACCATGGCAACAGAAACCATGGTTGCCACGGCATCGCCAATCCATGGTTGCCTTGGCAACCCAACCCCATAGTTACCATGGCAACAAAACCCCTTGGTTACCATGGCCACAGAAAACCATGGTTTCCATGGAAACACCACCCGAGGGTTCCCGTTGCAACCCAACTCCATGGTTACCATGACAACCCCAACCCATGGTTGCCATGGAAACACAACACCATGGTTACCATGGCAACACAAACCCATGTTTGCCATGGCAACACAACCCCATGGTTTCCATGGAAGCAAAATCCCATGGTTGCCATGGCAACCCCACCCCATGGTTACCATGGCAACACCACCCCACGGTTGCCATGGCAACACAACCCCATGGTTAGCAGGGCAACACAACCCCATGGTTTCCATGGAAGCAAAATGCCATGGTTGCCATGGCAACCCCACCCCATGGAAGCCATGGCAACACAACCATATGGTTAACATGGCAAAAAAACGTCATGGTTGCCATGGCAACACAACTTTTTTGGTTACCATGGCAAATCAACCCCATGGTTAACATGGCAACACCACCCAATGTTTGCCATCGCAACACAACCGCATGGTTGCCATGGCAACACAACAGCATTTTTGCCATGGCAACCCAACCCCATGGTTAACAAGACAACACAACCCCTTGGTTGCCATGGCAACACAACACAATGGTTACCATAGAAACACAAACCCATGGTTTCCATGGCAACAAAATTCCATGGTTGCCATGGCAACACAACCCCATGGTTACCATGGCAACACCACCCCATGGTTGCTATTGGAAAAAAATACCATGGTTACCATGGCAAAAGAAAACCATGGTTGCCTTGGTAACACCATCCGGTGGTTGCCACGGCAACACTACCCCATGGTAACCATTGCAACACAACAAAATGGTAACCATGGAAATACAACCCCATGGTTGCCATGACAAAACCACCCCATGTTTGCCATGGCAACACAACCAAATTTTTACCATGGTAACACAACCGCATGTTTGCCATAGCAACCCAACCCCATGGTTTCCATGGCAACAAAACCCCATGGTTGCCATGGCAACCATCCCCATGGTTAACATGGCAACCCAACAGCATGATTACCATGGCAACACAACTCCAGGGTTACAATGGCAACACATCCGCATGGTAGCCATTGCAACCCATCCCCATGGCTGCCATGACAGCACAACCCCATGGTTGCCATGGTAACACCACCAAATGGTTACCATGGCAACACAACCGCATGTTTGCCATGGCAACCCAACCCCATGGTTGCCATGGCAACACAATTCCAGGGTTAAAATGGCAATACAACCGCATGGTTACAATGGTAACTCAACAGCACGGTTACCATGGCAACAAAACTCCATGGTGGACATGGCAACACAACACCAAAGTTGCCATGGCAACAAAACCAAATAGTTGCCATGGCAACAGAAAACCATGGTTGCCATGGTAACAAAACCCCATGGTTCCCATGGCAATACAACACCATGGTTCCCATGGCAACATAAAACCATGGTGCCAAGGCAACACCACCCCATGGTTTCCATGGCAACCCAATTCCATGGTTGCCATGGCAACAGAATCAAACGGTTACCATGGAAACACAACCCCATGCTTACCATGGCAACACAACCCCATGGTTACCATGTCAACACAAACCCATGGTTGCCATGGAAACAGAACCCCTTGGTTTCCATGGCAACAAAACCCCTGGGTTACCATGACCACAGAAAACCATGGTTTCCATGGAAACACCACCCGAGGGTTGCCGTTGACAACCCAAATCCCCTGGTTACCATGACAACCCCACCCCATGGTTGCCATGGCAACACAACACCATGGTTACCATGGCAACAGAACTCCATTGTTGCTATGGCAACCAAACCCCATGGTTGCCATGGCAACCCAACCCCATGGTTACCATGACAACACAAACCCATGTTTGCCATGGCAACACAACCCCATGATTACCAGGGCAACACAACCCCGTGGTTTCCATGGAAGCAAAATCACATGGTTGCCATGGAAACCCAACCCCATGGTTACCATGGCAACACCACCCCACGGTTGCCATGGCAATATAACCCCATGGTTACCCTGCCAACACAACCCCATGGTTACCATGGCAACAGAAACACCATGGTTACCATGGCATCGCCACCCGATGGTTGCCATGGCAACCGAACCTAATGGCTGCCATGGCAACACAACCAAATTGTTACCATGGAAACAAAACCCCATGGTTACAATGGCAACACAACCCCTTGGTTGCCATGGCAACACAACACTATGGTTACCATGGAAACACAATCCCGTGGTTACCATGGCAACACAACCCCTTGGTTGCCATGGCAACACCACACGATGGTTGCCATGGCAAATCAACCACATGGTGTCCATGGCAAAACAACCAAATAGTTAAAATGGTAACCCAAGCGCATTGTTACCATGGCAACACAACCCCTTGGTTGCCATGGCAACGCAACACCATAGTTACCATGGAAACACAAACCCATGGTTGCCATGGCAAAAAAAAAACATGGTTCCCATGGAAACCGAACCCCATGGTTACCATGGCAACACCACACCATGGTTGCCATTGGAAAACAATACCATGGTTACCATGGCAACAGAAAACCATGGTTGCCTTGGCAACATCACCCGGTGGTTGCCAAGGCAACACAACCCCACGGTAACCATTGCAACACAACCAAAAGGTAACCATGGAAATACAACCCAATGGTTACCATGGCAACAAAACACCATGGTTGCCATGGCAGCACAACATCATGTTTACCATGGCAATGCAACCCCATTGTTGCCATGGCAAACCAACCCCATGGTTACCATGGCAACACAAGCCCATGGTTACCATGGCAACACAACCCCTTGGTTGCTATGGCAACACAACACCAGGGTTACCATGAAAAAACAACCCCATGGTTGCCATGGCAACGCAACACCATAGTTACCATGGAAACACAAACCCACGGTTGCCATGGCAAAAAAAAACCATGGTTCCCCTGGAAACCGAACCCCATGGTTACCATGGCAACAGAAAACCATGGTTGCCATGGCAACACCACACGATGTTTGCCATGGAAACACATCCGTATGGTTGCCATGGGAACCCAAAAACATGGTTGCCATGACAACACAACCCCATGGTTGCCATGGCAACACAACCCCATGGTTACCATGGCAACACAACACCATGGTTGCCATGGCAGCACAACATCATGTTTACCATGGCAACGCAACCCCATTGTTGCCATGGCAAACCAACCCCATGGTTACCATGGCAACACAACCCCATGGTTACCATGGCAACACAACCCCTTGGTTGCCATGGCAACACAACCCCATGGTTTCAGTAGCAACAAAACCCCATGGTTGCCATGGCAACCGAACCCCATGGTTACCATGGCAACACAACCCCTTGGTTGCCATGGCAACACAACACCATGGTTAACATGGAAACACAACCCCATGGTTTCCATGGCAACACAACTCCAACGTTAAAATGGCAACACAACCGCATGGTTACCATGGCAACAAAACTCCATGGTTGACATGGCAACACAACCGCATGGTTACCATAGCAACCCAATCTCATGGTTAGCATGGCAACACAACACCATGGTTGCCATGGCAACAAAACCCCATGGTTACCATGGAAACAGAAAACCATGGTTGCCATGGCAACACCACCCGATATTTACCATGGAAACCCAAGACCATGCTTGCCGTGGGAACACAACCAAATTGGTACAATGGCAACCCACCCACAACTCCAGGTTTATAATGGCAAAACAACCGCATGGTTACCATGTCAACACAACCCCATGTTTGCCATTGAAACACAACACCTTGGTTACCATGAAAACACAAAGCCATGGTTGCCATGGTACCAAAATTCCCATGGTTACCATGGCAACAAAACCCAATGGTTACCATGGAAACACCACCGCATGGTTGCCATGGCAATGCAACACCATGATTACCATGGCAACAAAAAACCATGGTTGCCATGGCAACAAAACCCTATGGTTACCATGGCAACCCAACACCATGGTTACCATGGCAACATAAAACCATGGTTGCCATGGCAACACCACCCCATCGTTGCAATGGCCACCCAATTCCATGGTTGCCATGGCAACAGAATCAAATGGTTACCATGGAAACCCAACCCCATGGTTACCATGGCAACACAACCACATTATTGCCATAGCAGAACAATACCATGGTTACCATGGAAACCCAACCCCATGGTTACCATAGCAACACAAACCCATAGTTTGCATGGAAACACCACGCCATGGTTGCCATGGCAATACAACGAAGTGGTTACCAAGGCAATACAACACCATCGTTGACATGGCAAAAAAACACTTTGGTTACCATGGCAACACATCCCCGTGGTTACCATGGCAACACATCCCCGTGGTTACCATGGCAACACAACCCCGTGGTTACCATGGAAACACAACAACATGGTTACCACAGCAACCCAACCGCATTGTTGCCATAACAACACAACCACATGGTTGCCATGGCAACACAACCAAATGGCTACCATGGCAACAGAAAACCATGGTTGCCATGGCAACACCACCCGATGGTTGCCGTAACACCCCAACCCCATGGTTTCCATGGAAACCCAACCCCATGGTTGCCACAACAACACCACACCATGGTTACCATGGCAACAGAAAACTATGGTTACCATGGCATCGCCACCCGATGGTTGCCATGGCTACCCAACCTAATGGCTGCCATTGCAACACAACCAAATGGTTACCATGGAAACAAAATCCCATGGTTACAATGGCAACACAACCCCTTGGTTCCTATGGCAACACAACACCATGGTTACCATGAAAAAACAACCCCATGGTTGCCATGGTAACAAAACCCCATGGTTACAATGGCAACCCAACCCCATGTTTACCATGGCAACAGCACCCCGTGGTTGCATGGAAATAGAACACCATGGTTACCATGGCAACAGAAAACCATGGTTGCCATGGCAACACCACACGATGTTTGCCATGGAAACACATCCGCATGGTTGCCATGGGAACCCAAACCCATGGTTGCCATGACAACACAACCCCATGGTTGCCATGGCAACACAACCCCATGGTTACTATGGCAACACAACCCCTTAATTGCCATGACAACACAACACAATGGTTTCCATAGAAACACAAACCCATGGTTGCCATGGCAACAAAATTCCATGGTTGCCATGGCAACACAACCCCATGGTTTCAGTAGCAACAAAACCCCATGGTTGCCATGGCAACCGAACCCCATGGTTACCATGGCAATACCACCCAATGGTTGCCATGTCAACACAACCGCATGGTTACCATGGCAACACAACCCCAAGGTTTCCATGGCAACACAACTCCAATGTTACAATGGCAACACAACCGCATGGTTAACAAGGTGACTCAACAGCATGGTTACCATGACAACAAAACTCCATGGTTGACATGGCAACACAACGCTATGGTTTCAGTAGCAACAAAACCCCATGGTTGCCATGGCAATCGAACCCCATGGTTGCCATGGCAACACAACCCCTTGGTTGCCATGGCAACACAACACCGTGGTTAACATGGCAACACAACCCCATGGTTTCCATGGCAACACAACTCCAATGTTACAATGGAAACACAACCGCATGGTTACCATTGCAACCCAACTGCATGGTTGCCAATGCAACACAACCAAATAGTTACCAACGCAATATAATCACATGGTTACCCGGCAAACACAACCCCATGGTTACCATGGCAACAGAAACCATGGTTGCCATGGCATCGCCACTCGATGGTTGCCATGGCAACCCAACCCCATAGTTACCATGGCAACAAAACCCCTTGGTTACCATGGCCACAGAAAACCATGGTTTCCATGGAAACACCACCCGAGGGTTCCAGTTGCAACCCAACTCCATGGTTACCATGACAACAAAATTCCATGGTTACCATGGCAACACCACCCCATGGTTGCTATTGGAAAAAAATACCATGGTTACCATGGCAAAAGAACACCATGGTTGCCTTGGCAACACCACCCGGTGGTTGCCATGGCAACACTACCCCATGGTAACCATTGAAACACAACAAAATGGTAACCATGGAAATACAACCCCATGGTTGCCATGACAACACCACCCCATGTTTGCCATGGCAACACAACCAAATTTTTACCATGGTAACACAACCGCATGTTTGCCATGGCAACCCAACCCCATGGTTTCCATGGCAACAAAACCCTATGGTTTCCATGGCAACACAACTCCAAGGTTACAATGGCAACACAATCGCATGGTTACCATGGCAACCCAACAGCATGATTACCATGGCAACAAAACTCCATGGTTACCATGGTAACACATCCGCATGGTAGCCATTGCAACCCATCCCCATGGCTGCCATGACAGCACAACCCCATGGTTGCCATGGTAACACCACCAAATTGCTACCATGGCAACACAACCCCATGTTTGCCATGGCAACCCAACCCCATGGTTGCCATGGCAACACAATTCCAGGGTTAAAATGGCAATACAACCGCATGGTTACAATGGTAACTCAACAGCACGGTTACCATGGCAACAGAACTCCATGGTTGCTATGGCAACCAAACCCCATGGTTGCCATGGCAACCCAACCCCAAGGTTACCATGACAACACAAACCCATGTTTGCCATGGCAACACAACCCCATGATTACCAGGGCAACACAACCCCATGGTTTCCATGGAAGCAAAATCACATGGTTGCCATGGAAACCCAACCCCATGGTTACCATGGCAACACCACGCCACGGTTGCCATGGCCACCGAAAACCATGGTTTCCATGGAAACACCACCCGAGGGTTCCCTTTGCAACCCAACTCCATGGTTACCATGAACACCCCATCCCATGTTTTCCATGGCAACACACCACCATGGTTACCATGGCAACAAAATTCCATGGTTGCCATGGCAACACAACCCCTTCGTTACCATGGCAACACCACCTAATGGTTGCTATTGGAAAAAAATACCATGGTTACCATGGCAAAAGAAAACCATAGTTGCCTTGGCAACACCACCCGGTGGTTACCATGGCAACACTACCCCATGGTAACCATTGCAACACAACAAAATGGTAACCATGGAAATACAACCCCATGGTTGCCATGACAACACCACCCAATGTTTGCCATGGCAACACAACCCCATGGTTTCCATGGAAGCAAAATCACATGGTTGCCATGGAAACCCAACCCCATGGTTACCATGGCAACACCACCCCACGGTTGCCATGGCAATATAACCCCATGGTTACCCTGCCAACACTACCACATGGTTACCATGGCAACAGAAAACCATGGTTACCATGGCATCGCCACCCGATGGTTGCCATGGCAAGCGAACCTAATGGCTGCCATGGCAACACAACCAAATTGTTACCATGGAAACAAAACCCCATGGTTACAATGGCAACACAACCCCATGGTTACCAAGGCAACACCACCCCGTGGTTGCCATGGAAATACAACACCATGGTTATCATGGCAACAGAAATCCATGGTTGCCATGGCAACACCACACGATGGTGTCCATGGCAAATCAACCACATGGTGTCCATGGCAAAAAAACCAAATAGTTAAAATGGTAACCCAAGCGCATTGTTACCATGGCAACACAACCCCTTGGTTGCCATGGCAACGAAACACCATAGTTACCATGGAAACACAAACCCATGGTTGCCATGGCAAAAAAAAAACATGGTTCCCATGGAAACCGAACCCCATGGTTACCATGGCAACAGAAAACCATGGTTGCCTTGGCAACATCACCCGGTGGTTGCCAAGGCAACACAACCCCACGGTAACCATTGCAACACAACCAAAAGGTAACCATGGAAATACAACCCAATGGTTACCATTGCAACAAAACACCATGGTTGCCATGGCAGCACAACATCATGTTTACCATGGCAACGCAACCCCATTGTTGCCATGGCAAACCAACCCCATGGTTACCATGGCAACACAACCCCATGGTTACCATGGCAACACAACCCCTTGGTTGCTATGGCAACACAACACCAGGGTTACCATGAAAAAACAACCCCATGGTTGCCATGGCAACGCAACACCATAGTTACCATGGAAACACAAACCCACGGTTTCCATGGGAACCCAAACCCATGGTTGCCATGACAACACAACCCCATGGTTGCCATGGCAACACAACCCCATGGTTACCATGGCAACACAACACCATGGTTGCCATGGCAGCACAACATCATGTTTACCATGGCAACGCAACCCCATGGTTTCAGTAGCAACAAAACCCCATGGTTCCCATGGCAACCGAACCCCATGGTTACCATGGCAACACAACCCCTTGGTTGCCATGGCAACACAACACCATGGTTAACATGACAACACAACCCCATGGTTTCCATGGCAACACAACTCCAACGTTAAAATGGCAACACAACTGCATGGTTACCATGGCAACAAAACTCCATGGTTGACATGGCAACACAACCGCATGGTTACCATAGCAACCCAACCTCATGGTTAGCATGGCAACACAACACCATGGTTGCCATGGCAACAAAACCCCATGGTTACCATGGAAACAGAAAACCATGGTTGCCATGGCAACACCACCCGATGGTTACCATGGCAACCCAAGACCATGCTTGCCGTGGGAACACAACCAAATTGGTACAATGGCAACCCACCCACAACTCCAGGTTTATAATGGCAAAACAACCGCATGGTTACCATGTCAACACAACCCCATGTTTGCCATTGAAACACAACACCTTGGTTACCATGAAAACACAAAGCCATGGTTGCCATGGTACCAAAATTCCCATGGTTACCATGGCAACAAAACCCAATGGTTACCATGGAAACACCACCGCATGGTTGCCATGGCAATGCAACACCATGATTACCATGGCAACAAAAAACCATGGTTGCCATGGCAACAAAACCCTATGGTTACCATGGCAACCCAACACCATGGTTACCATGGCAACATAAAACCATGGTTGCCATGGCAACACCACCCCATCGTTGCAATGGCCACCCAATTCCATGGTTGCCATGGCAACAGAATCAAATGGTTACCATGGAAACCCAACCCCATGGTTACCATGGCAACACAACCACATTATTGCCATAGCAGAACAATACCATGGTTACCATGGAAACCCAACCCCATGGTTACCATAGCAACACAAACCCATAGTTTGCATGGAAACACCACGCCATGGTTGCCATGGCAATACAACGAAGTGGTCACCAAGGCAATACAACACCATCGTTGACATGGCAAAAAAACACTTTGGTTACCATGGCAACACATCCCCGTGGTTACCATGGCAACACATCCCCGTGGTTACCATGGCAACACAACCCCGTGGTTACCATGGAAACACAACAACATGGTTACCACAGCAACCCAACCGCATTGTTGCCATAACAACACAACCCCATGGTTGCCATGGCAACACAACCAAATGGCTACCATGGCAACAGAAAACCATGGTTGCCATGGCAACACCACCCGATGGTTGCCGTAACACCCCAACCCCATGGTTTCCAAGGCAACCCAACCCCATGGTTGCCACGGAAACACCACACCATGGTTACCATGGCAACAGAAAACTATGGTTACCATGGCATCGCCACCCGATGGTTGCCATGGCTACCCAACCTAATGGCTGCCATTGCAACACAACCAAATGGTTACCATGGAAACAAAATCCCATGGTTACAATGGCAACACAACCCCTTGGTTCCTATGGCAACACAACACCATGGTTACCATGAAAAAACAACCCCATGGTTGCCATGGTAACAAAACCCCATGGTTACAATGGCAACCCAACCCCATGTTTACCATGGCAACAGCACCCCGTGGTTGCATGGAAATAGAACACCATGGTTACCATGGCAACAGAAAACCATGGTTGCCATGGCAACACCACACGATGTTTGCCATGGAAACACATCCGCATGGTTGCCATGGGAACCCAAACCCATGGTTGCCATGACAACACAACCCCATGGTTGCCATGGCAACACAACCCCATGGTTACCATGGCAACACAACACCATTGTGTCCACGGAAACCCAACTTGATGGTTACCATGGCAACACCACCCAATGGTTGCCATTGCAACACAACCGCATGGTTGCCATGGCAAAAAAAAAACATGGTTCCCATGGAAACCGAACCCCATGGTTACCATGGCAACACCACACCATGGTTGCCATTGGAAAACAATACCATGGTTACCATGGCAACAGAAAACCATGGTTGCGTTGGCAACATCACCCGGTGGTTGCCAAGGCAACACAACCCCACGGTAACCATTGCAACACAACCAAAAGGTAACCATGGAAATACAACGCAATGGTTACCATGGCAACAAAACACCATGGTTGCCATGACAGCACAACATCATGTTTACCATGGCAACGCAACCCCATTGTTGCCATGGCAAACCAACCCCATGGTTACCATGGCAACACAACCCCATGGTTACCATGGCAACACAACCCCATGGTTTCAGTAGCAACAAAACCCCATGGTTGCCATGGCAACCCAACCCCATGGTTACCATGGCAACACAACCCCTTGGTTGCCATGGCAACACAACACCATGGTTAACATGGCAACACAACCCCATGGTTTCCATGGCAACACAACTCCAACATTAAAATGGCAACACAACCGCACGGTTACCGTGGCAACAAAACTCCATGGTGGACAAGGCAACACAACACCAAAGTTGCCATGGCAACAAAACCAAACAGTTACCATGGCAACAGAAAACCATGGTTGCCATGGTAACAAAACCCCATGGTTCCCATGGCAATACAACACCATGGTTCCCATGGCAACATAAAACCATGGTGCCAAGGCAACACCACCCCATGGTTGCCATGGCAACCCAATTCCATGGTTGCCATGGCAACAGAATCAAATGGTTACCATGGAAACACAACCCCATGCTTACCATGGCAACACAACCCCATGGTTACCATGTCAACACAAACCCATGGTTGCCATGGAAACAGAACCCCTTGGTTTCCATGGCAACAAAACCCCTTGGTTACCATGGCCACAGAAAACCATGGTTTCCATGGAAACACCACCCGAGGGTTGCCGTTGCAACCCAACCCCCTGGTTACCATGACAACCCCACCCCATGGTTGCCATGGAAACACAACACCATGGTTACCATGGCAGCAGAACTCCATTGTTGCTATGGCAACCAAACCCCATGGTTGCCATGGCAACCCAACCCCATGGTTACCATGACAACACAAACCCATGTTTGCCATGGCAACACAACCCCATGATTACCAGGGCAACACAACCCCATGGTTTCCATGGAAGCAAAATCCCATGGTTGCCATGGAAACCCAACCCCATGGTTACCATGGCAACACCACCCCACGGTTGCCATGGCAATATAACCCCATGGTTACCCTGCCAACACAACCCCATGGTTACCATGGCAACAGAAACACCATGGTTACCATGGCATCGCCACCCGATGGTTGCCATGGCAACCGAACCTAATGGCTGCCATGGCAACACAACCAAATTGTTACCATGGAAACAAAACCCCATGGTGACAATGGCAACACAACCCATTGGTTGCCATGGCAACACAACACTATGGTTACCATGGAAACACAATCCCGTGGTTACCATGGCAACACAACCCCTTGGTTGCCATGGCAACACCACACGATGGTTGCCATGGCAACAGAAAACTATGGTTACCATGGCATCGCCACCCGATGGTTGCCATGGCTACCCAACCTAATGGCTGCCATTGCAACACAACCAAATGGTTACCATGGAAAAAAAATCCCATGGTTACAATGGCAACACAACCCCTTGGTTACTATGGCAACACAACACCATGGTTACCATGAAAAAACAACCCCATGGTTGCCATGGTAACAAAACCCCATGGTTACAATCGCAACCCAACCCCATGTTTACCATGGCAACACCACCCCGTGGTTGCATGGAAATACAACACCATGGTTACCATGGCAACAGAAAACCATGGTTGCCATGGCAACACCACACGATGTTTGCCATGGAAACACATCCGCATGGTTGCCATGGGAACCCAAACCCATGGTTGCCATGACAACACAACCCCATGGTTGCCATGGAAATACAACCCCATGGTTACCATGGCAACACAACACCATGGTTGCCATGGCAGCACAACATCATGTTTACCATGGCAATGCAACCCCATTGTTGCCATGGCAAACCAACCCCATGGTTACCATGGCAACACAACCCCATGGTTACCATGGCAACACAACCCCATGGTTACCAAGGCAACACCACCCCGTGGTTGCCATGGAAATATACCACCATGGTTATCATGGCAACACCACACGATGGTTTCCATGGCAAATCAATCACATGGTGTCCATGGCAAAAAAACCAAATAGTTAAAATGCTAACCCAAGCGCATTGTTACCATGGCAACACAACCCCTTGGTTGCCATGGCAACGCAACACCATAGTTACCATGGAAACACAAACCCACGGTTGCCATGGCAAAAAAAAAACCATGGATCCCATGGAAAACGAACCCCATGGTTACCATGGCAACACCACACCATGGTTGCCATTGGAAAACAATACCATGGTTACCATGGCAACAGAAAACCATGGTTGCCTTGGCAACATCACCCGGTGGTTGCCAAGGCAACACAACCCCACGGTAACCATTGCAACACAACCAAAAGGTAACCATGGAAATACAACCCAATGGTTACCATGGCAACAAAACACTATGGTTGCCATGGCAGCACAACATCATGTTTACCATGGCAACGCAACCCCATTGTTGCCATGGCAAACCAACCCCATGGTTACCATGGCAACACAACCCCATGGTTACCATGGCAACACAACCCCATGGTTTCAGTAGCAACAAAACCCCATGGTTCCCATGGCAACCCAACCCCATGGTTACCATGGCAACACAACCCCTTGGTTGCCATGGCAACACAACACCATGGTTAACATGGCAACACAACCCCATGGTTTCCATGGCAACACAACTCCAAAGTTAAAATGGCAACACAACCGCATGGTTACCGTGGCAACAAAACTCCATGGTTGACATGGCAACACAACCGCATGGTTACCATAGCAACACAACACCAAAGTTGCCATGGCAACACAACCGAATAGTTACCATGGCAATATAACCACATGGTTACTCTGCAAACACAACCCCATGGTTACCATGGCAACAGAAACCATGGTTGCCATGGCATCGCCACTCGATGGTTGCCATGGCAACCCAACCCCATAGTTACCATGGCAACAAAACCCCTTGGTTACCATGGCCACAGAAAACCATGGCTTCCATGGAAACACCACCCGATGGTTCCCGTTCGAACCCAACTCCATGATTACCATGAACACCCCATCCCATGTTTGCCATGGCAACACAACACCATGGTTACCAGGGCAACACAACCCCGTGGTTTCCATGGAAGCAAAATCCCATGATTGCCATGGCAACCCCACCCCACGGTTGCCATGGCAACACAACCCCACGGTTGCCATGGCAACACAACCCCATGGTTACCATAACAACACAAACCCATGTTTGCCATGGCAACCCCACCCCATGGTTACCAGGGCAACACAACCCCGTGGTTTCCATGGAAGCAAAATCCCATGGTTTCCATGGCAACCCCACCCATGGTTACCATGGCAACACCACCCCACGGTTGCCATGGCAACACAACCGCATTGTTACCATGGCAACACAACTGTATGTTTGCCATGGCAACAAAACCCCATGGTTGCCATTGCAACACAACCCCATGGTTACCATGGCAACACCACCCCATGGAAGCCATGGCAACACAACCATATGGTTAACATGGCAAATACCGCCATGGTTGCCATGGCAACACAACTTTTTTGGTTACCATGGCAAATCAACCCCATGGTTAACATGGCAACACCACCCAATGTTTGCATCGCAACACAACCGCATGGTTGCCATGGCAACACAACAGCATTTTTGCCATGGCAACCCAACCCCATGGTTAACAAGACAACACAACCCCTTGGTTGCCATGGCAACACAACACAATGGTTACCATAGAAACACAAACCCATGGTTGCCATGGCAACAAAATTCCATGGTTGCCATGGCAACACAACCCCATGGTTACCATGGCAACACCACCCCATGGTTGCTATTGGAAAAAAATACCATGGTTACCATGGCAAAAGAAAACCATGGTTGCCTTGGCAACACCACCCGGTGGTTGCCATGGAAAAACTACCCCATGGTAACCATTGCAACACAACAAAATGGTAACCATGGAAATACAACCCCATGGTTGCCATGACAACACCACCCCATGTTTGCCATGGCAACACAGCCAAATTTTTACCATGGTAACACAACCGCATGTTTGCCATGGCAAACCAACCCCATGGTTGCCATGGCAACACAACCCCATGGTTGCCATGGCAACACAATTCCAGGGTTAAAATGGCAATACAACCGAATGGCTACAATGGTAACTCAACAGCACGGTTACCATGGCTACAAAACTCCATGGTGGACAAGGCAAGACAACACCAAAGTTGCCATGGCAAGAAAACCAAATAGTTACCATGGCAACAGAAAACCATGGTTGCCATGGTAACAAAACCCCATAATTCCCATGGCAATACAACACCATGGTTGCCATGGCATCGCCACTCGATGGTTGCCATGGCAACCCAACCCCATAGTTACCATGGCAACAAAACCCCTTGGTTACCATGGCCACAGAAAACCATGGTTTCCATGGAAACACCACTCGATGGTTCCCGTTGCAACCCAACTCCATGGTTACCATGAACACACCATCCCATGTTTACAATGGCAACACAACCCCATGGTTACCAGGGCAACACAACCCCATGGTTTCCGTGGAAGCAAAATCCCATGATTGCCATGGCAACCCCACCCCATGGTTTCCATGGCAACACCACCACACGGTTGCCATGGCAAAACAACCCCATGGTTACCACGGCAACACAACACCATTGTGTCCATGGAAACCCAACTTGATGGTTACCATGGCAACACCACACAATGGTTGCCATCGCAACACAACCGCATGGTTACCATGGCAACACAACCGCACGTTTGCCATGGCAACCCAACCCCATGGTTACCATGGCAACACAACACCTTAATTGACATGGCAACACAAGACAATGGTTTCCATAGAAACACAAACCCATGGTTGCCATGGCAACAAAATTCCATGGTTCCCATGGCAACACAACCCCATGGTTACCATGGCAACCCAACCGCATGGTTTCAGTAGCAACAAAACCCCATGGTTGCCATAGCAACCGAACCCCATGGTTACCATGGCAATACCACCCAATGGTTTCCATGTCAACACAACCGCATGGTTACCATGGTGACTCAACTGCATGGTTACCATGGCAACAAAACTCCATGGTTGACATGGCAACACAACCGCATGGTTACCATTGCAACCCAACCGCATGGTTGCCATGGCAACACAACACCAAAGTTGCCATGGCAACAAAACCAAATAGTTACCATGGCAACAGAAAACCATGGTTGCCATGGTAACAAAACCCCATGGTTCCCATGGCAATACAACACCATGGTTCCCATGGCAACATAAAATCATGGTGCCACGGCAACACCACCCCATGGTTGCCATGGCAACCCAATTCCATGGTTGCCATGGCAACAGAATCAAATGGTTACCATGGAAACACAACCCCATGCTTACAATGGCAACACAACCCCATGCTTACCATGTCAACACAAACCCATGGTTGCCATGGAAACAGAACCCCTTGGTTTCCATGGCAACAAAACCCCTTGGTTACCATGGCCACAGAAAACCATGGTTTCCATGGAAACACCACCCGAGGGTTGCCGTTGCAACCCAACCCCCTGGTTACCATGACAACCCCACCCCATGGTTGCCATGGAAACACAACACCATGGTTACCATGGCAACAGAACTCCATGGTTGCTATGGCAACCAAACCCCATGGTTGCCATGGCAACCCAACCCCATGGTTACCATGACAACACAAACCCATGTTTGCCATGGCAACACAACCCCATGATTACCAGGGCAACACAACCCCATGGTTTCCATGGAAGCAAAATCCCATGGTTGCCATGGAAACCCAACCCCATGGTTACCATGGCAACACCACCCCACGGTTGCCATGGCAATATAACCCCATGGTTACCCTGCCAAAACAACCCCATGGTTACCATGGCAACAGAAACACCATGGTTACCATGGCATCGCCACCCGATGGTTGCCATGGCAACCGAACCTAATGGCTGCCATGGCAACACAACCAAATTGTTACCATGGAAACAAAACCCCATGGTTACAATGGCAACACAACCCCTTGGTTCCCATGGCAACACAACACTATGGTTACCATGGAAACACAATCCCGTGGTTACCATGGCAACACAACTCCTTGGTTGCCATGGCAACACCACACGATGGTTGCCATGGCAAATCAACCACATCGTGTCCATGGCAAAACAACCAAATAGTTAAAATGGTAACCCAAGCGCATTGTTACCATGGCAACACAACCCCTTGGTTGCCATGGCAACGCAACACCATAGTTACCATGGAAACAGAAACCCACGGTTGCCATGGCAACCCAACCCCATGGTTACCATAACAACACCACACCATGGTTGCCATGGCAACACCACACCATGGTTGCCATTGGAAAACAATACCATGGTTACCATGGCAACAGAAAACCATGGTTGCCTTGGCAACATCACCCGGTGGTTGCCAAGGCAACACAACCCCACGGTAACCATTGCAACACAACCAAAAGGTAACCATGGAAATACAACCCAATGGTTACCATGGCAACAAAACACCATGGTTGCCATGGCAGCACAACATCATGTTTACCATGGCAATGCAACCTCTTTGTTGCCATGGCAAACCAACCCCACGATTACCATGGCAACACAACCCCATGGTTACCATGGCAACACAACCCCTTGGTTGCCATGGCAACACAACCCCATGGTTACCATGGCAACACAACCCCATGGTTTCAGTAGCAACAAAACCCCATGGTTCCCATGGCAACCGAACCCATGGTTACCATGGCAACACAACCCCTTGGTTGCCATGGCAACACAACGCCATGGTTAACATGGCAACACCACTGTATGTTTGCCATGGCAACAAAACCCCATGGTTGCCATTGCAACACAACCCCATGGTTACCATGGCAACACCACCCCATGGAAGCCATGGCAACACAACCATATGGTTAACATGGCAAAAAAACGCCATGGTTGCCATGGCAACACAACTTTTTTGGTTACCATGGCAAATCAACCCCATGGTTAACATGGCAACACCACCCAATGTTTGCCATCGCAACACAACCGCATGGTTGCCATGGCAACACAACAGCATTTTTGCCATGGCAACCCAACCCCATGGTTAACAAGACAACACAACGCCTTGGTTGCCATGGCAACACAACACAATGGTTACCATAGAAACACAAACCCATGGTTGCCAAGGCAACAAAATTCCATGGTTGCCATGGCAACACAACCCCATGGTTACCATGGCAACACCACCCCATGGTTGCTATTGGAAAAAAATACCATGGTTACCATGGCAAAAGAAAACCATGGTTGCCTTGGCAACACCACCCGGTGGTTGCCATGGCAACACTACCCCATGGTAACCATTGCAACACAACAAAATGGTAACCATGGAAATACAACCCCATGGTTGCCATGACAACACCACCCCATGTTTGCCATGGCAACACAACCAAATTTTTACCATGGTAACACAACCGCATGTTTGCCATAGCAACCCAACCCCATGGTTTCCATGGCAACAAAACCCCATGGTTGCCATGGCAACCATCCCCATGGTTAACATGGCAACACAACCCTATGGTTTCCATGGCAACACAACTCCAGGGTTACAATGGCAACACAACCGCATGGTTACCATGGCAACCCAACAGCATGATTACCATGGCAACAAAACTCCATGGTTACCATGGCAACACATCCGCATGGTAGCCATTGCAACCCATCCCCATGGCTGCCATGACAGCACAACCCCATGGTTGCCATGGTAACACCACCAAATGGTTACCATGGCAACAAAACCACATGTTTGCCATGGCAACCCAACCCCATGGTTGCTATGGCAACACAATTCCAGGGTAAAAATGGCAACACAACCGCATGGTTACCGTGGCAACAAAACTCCATGGTTGACATGGCAACACAACCGCATGGTTACCATAGCAACCCAACCGCATGGTTGCCATGGCAACACAACACCAAAGTTGCCATGGCAACACAACCAAATAGTTACCATGGCAATATAACCACATGGTTACTCTGCAAACACAACCCCATGGTTACCATGGCAACAGAAACCATGGTTGCCATGGCATCGCCACTCGATGGTTGCCATGGCAACCCAACCCCATAGTTACCATGGCAACAAAACCCCGTGGTTACCATGGCCACAGAAAACCATGGTTTCCACGGAAACACCACCCGATGGTTCCCGTTGCAACCCAACTCCATGATTACCATGAACTCCCCATCCCATGTTTGCAATGGCAACACAACCCCATGGTTACCAGGGCAACACAACCCCGTGGTTTCCATGGAAGCAAAATCCCATGATTGCCATGGCAACCCCACCCCATGGTTGCCATGGCAACACCACCCCACGGTTGCCATGGCAACACAACCCCATGGTTACCACGGCAACACAACACCATTGTGTCCATGGAAACCCAACTTGATGGTTACCATGGCAACACCACACAATGGTTGCCATCGCAACACAACCGCATGGTTACCATGGCAACACAACCCCTTAATTGCCATAGCAACACAACACAATGGTTTCCATAGAAACACAAACCCATGGTTGCCATGGCAACAAAATTCCATGGTTGCCATGGCAACACAACCCCATGGTTACCATGGCAACACAACCGCATAGTTTCAGTAGCAACAAAACCCCATGGTTGCCAGAGCAACCGAACCCCATGGTTACCATGGCAATACCACCCAATGGTTGCCATGTCAACGCAACCGCATGGTTACCATGACAACAAAACCCCATGGTTTCCATGGCAACACAACTCCAATGTTACAATGGCAACACAACCGCATGGTTACCATGGTGACTCAACAGCATGGTTACCATGGCAACAAAACTCCATGGTTGACATGGCAACACAACCGCATGGTTACCATTGCAACCCAACCGCATGGTTGCCATGGCAACACAACACCAAAGTTGCCATGGCAACAAAACCAAATAGTTACCATGGCAACAGAAAACCATGGTTGCCATGGTAACAAAACCCCATGGTTCCCATGGCAATACAACACCATGGTTCTCATGGCAACATAAAACCATGGTGCCAAGGCAACACCACCCCATGGTTGCCATGGCAACCCAATTCCATGGTTGCCATGGCAACAGAATCAAACGGTTACCATGGAAACAGAACCCCATGCTTACCATGGCAACACAACCCCATGGTTACCATGTCAACACAAACCCATGGTTGCCATGGAAACAGAACCCCTTGGTTTCCATGGCAACAAAACCCCTTGGTTACCATGGCCACAGAAAACCATGGTTTCCATGGAAACACCACCCGAGGGTTGCCGTTGCAACCCAACCCCCTGGTTACCATGACAACCCCACCCCATGGTTGCCATGGAAACACAACAAAAATGGTTGCCATGGCAACAGAACTCCATTGTTGCTATGGCAACCAAACCCCATGGTTGCCATGGCAACCCAACCCCATGGTTACCATGACAACACAAACCCATGTTTGCCATGGCAACACAACCCCATGGTTTCCATGGAAGCAAAATCACATGGTTGCCATGGAAACCCAACCCCATGGTTACCATGGCAACACCACCCCACGGTTGCCATGGCAATATAACCCCATGGTTACCCTGCCAACAGAACACCATGGTTACCATGGCAACAGAAACACCATGGTTACCATGGCATCGCCACCCGATGGTTGCCATGGCAACCGAACCTAATGGCTGCCATGGCAACACAACCAAATTGTTACTATGGAAACAAAACCCCATGGTTACAATGGCAACACAACCCCTTGGTTGCCATGGCAGCACAACATCACGTTTACCATGGCAACGCAACCCCATTGTTGCCATGGCAAACCAACCCCATGGTAACCATGGCAACACAACCCCATGGTTACCATGGCAACACAACACCATAGTTACCATGGAAACACAAACCCATGGTTGCCATGGCAAAAAAAAACCATGGTTCCCATGGAAACCGAACCCCATGGTTACCATGGCAACACCACACCATGGTTGCCATTGGAAAACAATACCATGGTTACCATGGCAACAGAAAACCATGGTTGCCTTGGCAACATCACCCGGTGGTTGCCAGGGCAACACAACCCCACGGTAACCATTGCAACACAACCAAAAGGTAACCATGGAAATACAACCCAATGGTTACCATGGCAACAAAACACCATGGTTGCCATGGCAGCACAACCCCTTGGTTGCAATGGCAACACAACCCCATGGTTACCATCGCAACACAACCCCATGGTTTCAGTAGCAACAAAACCCCATGGTTCCCATGGCAACCGAACCCCATGGTTACCGTGGCAACACAACCAAATTGTTACCATGGAAACAAAACCCCATGGTTACAATGGCAACACAACCCCTTGGTTGCCATGGCAACACAACACTATGGTTACCATGAAAACACAATCCCGTGGTTACCATGGCAACACAACCCCTTAATTGCCATAGCAACACAACACAATGGTTTCCATAGAAACACAAACCCATGGTTGCCATGGCAACAAAATTCCATGGTTGCCATGGCAACACAACCCCATGGTTACCATGGCAACACAACCGCATAGTTTCAGTAGCAACAAAACCCCATGGTTGCCAGAGCAACCGAACCCCATGGTTACCATGGCAATACCACCCAATGGTTGCCATGTCAACGCAACCGCATGGTTACCATGACAACAAAACCCCATGGTTTCCATGGCAACACAACTCCAATGTTACAATGGCAACACAACCGCATGGTTACCATGGTGACTCAACAGCATGGTTACCATGGCAACAAAACTCCATGGTTGACATGGCAACACAACCGCATGGTTACCATTGCAACCCAACCGCATGGTTGCCATGGCAACACAACACCAAAGTTGCCATGGCAACAAAACCAAATAGTTACCATGGCAACAGAAAACCATGGTTGCCATGGTAACAAAACCCCATGGTTCCCATGGCAATACAACACCATGGTTCCCATGGCAACATAAAACCATGGTGCCAAGGCAACACCACCCCATGGTTGCCATGGCAACCCAATTCCATGGTTGCCATGGCAACAGAATCAAACGGTTACCATGGAAACACAACCCCATGCTTACCATGGCAACACAACCCCATGGTTACCATGTCAACACAAACCCATGGTTGCCATGGAAACAGAACCCCTTGGTTTCCATGGCAACAAAACCCCTTGGTTACCATGGCCACAGAAAACCATGGTTTCCATGGAAACACCACCCGAGGGTTGCCGTTGCAACCCAACCCCCTGGTTACCATGACAACCCCACCCCATGGTTGCCATGGAAACACAACAAAAATGGTTGCCATGGCAACAGAACTCCATTGTTGCTATGGCAACCAAACCCCATGGTTGCCATGGCAACCCAACCCCATGGTTACCATGACAACACAAACCCATGTTTGCCATGGCAACACAACCCCATGGTTTCCATGGAAGCAAAATCACATGGTTGCCATGGAAACCCAACCCCATGGTTACCATGGCAACACCACCCCACGGTTGCCATGGCAATATAACCCCATGGTTACCCTGCCAACAGAACACCATGGTTACCATGGCAACAGAAACACCATGGTTACCATGGCATCGCCACCCGATGGTTGCCATGGCAACCGAACCTAATGGCTGCCATGGCAACACAACCAAATTGTTACTATGGAAACAAAACCCCATGGTTACAATGGCAACACAACCCCTTGGTTGCCATGGCAGCACAACATCACGTTTACCATGGCAACGCAACCCCATTGTTGCCATGGCAAACCAACCCCATGGTAACCATGGCAACACAACCCCATGGTTACCATGGCAACACAACACCATAGTTACCATGGAAACACAAACCCATGGTTGCCATGGCAAAAAAAAACCATGGTTCCCATGGAAACCGAACCCCATGGTTACCATGGCAACACCACACCATGGTTGCCATTGGAAAACAATACCATGGTTACCATGGCAACAGAAAACCATGGTTGCCTTGGCAACATCACCCGGTGGTTGCCAGGGCAACACAACCCCACGGTAACCATTGCAACACAACCAAAAGGTAACCATGGAAATACAACCCAATGGTTACCATGGCAACAAAACACCATGGTTGCCATGGCAGCACAACCCCTTGGTTGCAATGGCAACACAACCCCATGGTTACCATCGCAACACAACCCCATGGTTTCAGTAGCAACAAAACCCCATGGTTCCCATGGCAACCGAACCCCATGGTTACCGTGGCAACACAACCAAATTGTTACCATGGAAACAAAACCCCATGGTTACAATGGCAACACAACCCCTTGGTTGCCATGGCAACACAACACTATGGTTACCATGAAAACACAATCCCGTGGTTACCATGGCAACACAACCCCTTAATTGCCATAGCAACACAACACAATGGTTTCCATAGAAACACAAACCCATGGTTGCCATGGCAACAAAATTCCATGGTTGCCATGGCAACACAACCCCATGGTTACCATGGCAACACAACCGCATAGTTTCAGTAGCAACAAAACCCCATGGTTGCCAGAGCAACCGAACCCCATGGTTACCATGGCAATACCACCCAATGGTTGCCATGTCAACGCAACCGCATGGTTACCATGACAACAAAACCCCATGGTTTCCATGGCAACACAACTCCAATGTTACAATGGCAACACAACCGCATGGTTACCATGGTGACTCAACAGCATGGTTACCATGGCAACAAAACTCCATGGTTGACATGGCAACACAACCGCATGGTTACCATTGCAACCCAACCGCATGGTTGCCATGGCAACACAACACCAAAGTTGCCATGGCAACAAAACCAAATAGTTACCATGGCAACAGAAAACCATGGTTGCCATGGTAACAAAACCCCATGGTTCCCATGGCAATACAACACCATGGTTCCCATGGCAACATAAAACCATGGTGCCAAGGCAACACCACCCCATGGTTGCCATGGCAACCCAATTCCATGGTTGCCATGGCAACAGAATCAAACGGTTACCATGGAAACACAACCCCATGCTTACCATGGCAACACAACCCCATGGTTACCATGTCAACACAAACCCATGGTTGCCATGGAAACAGAACCCCTTGGTTTCCATGGCAACAAAACCCCTTGGTTACCATGGCCACAGAAAACCATGGTTTCCATGGAAACACCACCCGAGGGTTGCCGTTGCAACCCAACCCCCTGGTTACCATGACAACCCCACCCCATGGTTGCCATGGAAACACAACAAAAATGGTTGCCATGGCAACAGAACTCCATTGTTGCTATGGCAACCAAACCCCATGGTTGCCATGGCAACCCAACCCCATGGTTACCATGACAACACAAACCCATGTTTGCCATGGCAACACAACCCCATGGTTTCCATGGAAGCAAAATCACATGGTTGCCATGGAAACCCAACCCCATGGTTACCATGGCAACACCACCCCACGGTTGCCATGGCAATATAACCCCATGGTTACCCTGCCAACAGAACACCATGGTTACCATGGCAACAGAAACACCATGGTTACCATGGCATCGCCACCCGATGGTTGCCATGGCAACCGAACCTAATGGCTGCCATGGCAACACAACCAAATTGTTACTATGGAAACAAAACCCCATGGTTACAATGGCAACACAACCCCTTGGTTGCCATGGCAGCACAACATCACGTTTACCATGGCAACGCAACCCCATTGTTGCCATGGCAAACCAACCCCATGGTAACCATGGCAACACAACCCCATGGTTACCATGGCAACACAACACCATAGTTACCATGGAAACACAAACCCATGGTTGCCATGGCAAAAAAAAACCATGGTTCCCATGGAAACCGAACCCCATGGTTACCATGGCAACACCACACCATGGTTGCCATTGGAAAACAATACCATGGTTACCATGGCAACAGAAAACCATGGTTGCCTTGGCAACATCACCCGGTGGTTGCCAGGGCAACACAACCCCACGGTAACCATTGCAACACAACCAAAAGGTAACCATGGAAATACAACCCAATGGTTACCATGGCAACAAAACACCATGGTTGCCATGGCAGAACAACCCCTTGGTTGCAATGGCAACACAACCCCATGGTTACCATCGCAACACAACTCCATGGTTTCAGTAGCAACAAAACCCCATGGTTCCCATGGCAACCGAACCCCATGGTTACCGTGGCAACACAACCAAATTGTTACCATGGAAACAAAACCCCATGGTTACAATGGCAACACAACCCCTTGGTTGCCATGGCAACACAACACTATGGTTACCATGAAAACACAATCCCGTGGTTACCATGGCAACACAACCCCTTGGTTGCCATGGCAACACAACACCATGGTTAACATGGCAACACAACTCCAACGTTAAAATGGCAACACAACCTCATGGTTACCATGGTAACTCAACAGCATGGTTACCATGGCAACACAACCCCATGGTTGACATGGCAACACAACCGCTTGGTTACCATAGCAACCCAACCGCATGGTTGCCATGGCAACACAACACAAAAGTTGCCATGGCAACACAACCAAATAGTTACCATGGCAATATAACCACATGGTTACTCTGCAAACACAACCCCATGGTTACCATGGCAACAGAAACCATGGTTGCCATGGCATCGCCACTCGATGGTTGCCATGGCAACCCAACCCCATAGTTACCATGGCAACAAAACCCCTTGGTTACCATGGCCACAGAAAACCATGGTTTCCATGGAAACACCACCCGATGGTTCCCGTTGCAACCCAACTCCATGATTACCATGAACACCCCATCCCATGTTTGCCATGGCAACACAACCCCATGGTTACCATGGCAAACAAACCCCGTGGTTGCCATGGCAACACAACCCCTTGGTTGCCATGGCAACACCACACGATGGTTGCCATGGCAAATCAACCACATGGTGTCCATGGCAAAACAACCAAATAGTTAAAATGGTAACCCAAGCGCATTGTTACCATGGCAACACAACCCCTTGGTTGCCATGGCAACGCAACACCATAGTTACCATGGAAACACAAACCCATGGTTGCCATGGCAAAAAAAAACCATGGTTCCCATGGAAACCGAACCCCATGGTTACCATGGCAACACCACACCATGGTTGCCATTGGAAAACAATACCATGGTTACCATGGCAACAGAAAACCATGGTTGCCTTGGCAACATCACCCGGTGGTTGCCAGGGCAACACAACCCCACGGTAACCATTGCAACACAACCAAAAGGTAACCATGGAAATACAACCCAATGGTTACCATGGCAACAAAACACCATGGTTGCCATGGCAGCACAACCCCTTGGTTGCAATGGCAACACAACCCCATGGTTACCATCGCAACACAACCCCATGGTTTCAGTAGCAACAAAACCCCATGGTTCCCATGGCAACCGAACCCCATGGTTACCGTGGCAACACAACCAAATTGTTACCATGGAAACAAAACCCCATGGTTACAATGGCAACACAACCCCTTGGTTGCCATGGCAACACAACACTATGGTTACCATGAAAACACAATCCCGTGGTTACCATGGCAACACAACCCCTTAATTGCCATAGCAACACAACACAATGGTTTCCATAGAAACACAAACCCATGGTTGCCATGGCAACAAAATTCCATGGTTGCCATGGCAACACAACCCCATGGTTACCATGGCAACACAACCGCATAGTTTCAGTAGCAACAAAACCCCATGGTTGCCAGAGCAACCGAACCCCATGGTTACCATGGCAATACCACCCAATGGTTGCCATGTCAACGCAACCGCATGGTTACCATGACAACAAAACCCCATGGTTTCCATGGCAACACAACTCCAATGTTACAATGGCAACACAACCGCATGGTTACCATGGTGACTCAACAGCATGGTTACCATGGCAACAAAACTCCATGGTTGACATGGCAACACAACCGCATGGTTACCATTGCAACCCAACCGCATGGTTGCCATGGCAACACAACACCAAAGTTGCCATGGCAACAAAACCAAATAGTTACCATGGCAACAGAAAACCATGGTTGCCATGGTAACAAAACCCCATGGTTCCCATGGCAATACAACACCATGGTTCCCATGGCAACATAAAACCATGGTGCCAAGGCAACACCACCCCATGGTTGCCATGGCAACCCAATTCCATGGTTGCCATGGCAACAGAATCAAACGGTTACCATGGAAACACAACCCCATGCTTACCATGGCAACACAACCCCATGGTTACCATGTCAACACAAACCCATGGTTGCCATGGAAACAGAACCCCTTGGTTTCCATGGCAACAAAACCCCTTGGTTACCATGGCCACAGAAAACCATGGTTTCCATGGAAACACCACCCGAGGGTTGCCGTTGCAACCCAACCCCCTGGTTACCATGACAACCCCACCCCATGGTTGCCATGGAAACACAACAAAAATGGTTGCCATGGCAACAGAACTCCATTGTTGCTATGGCAACCAAACCCCATGGTTGCCATGGCAACCCAACCCCATGGTTACCATGACAACACAAACCCATGTTTGCCATGGCAACACAACCCCATGGTTTCCATGGAAGCAAAATCACATGGTTGCCATGGAAACCCAACCCCATGGTTACCATGGCAACACCACCCCACGGTTGCCATGGCAATATAACCCCATGGTTACCCTGCCAACAGAACACCATGGTTACCATGGCAACAGAAACACCATGGTTACCATGGCATCGCCACCCGATGGTTGCCATGGCAACCGAACCTAATGGCTGCCATGGCAACACAACCAAATTGTTACTATGGAAACAAAACCCCATGGTTACAATGGCAACACAACCCCTTGGTTGCCATGGCAGCACAACATCACGTTTACCATGGCAACGCAACCCCATTGTTGCCATGGCAAACCAACCCCATGGTAACCATGGCAACACAACCCCATGGTTACCATGGCAACACAACACCATAGTTACCATGGAAACACAAACCCATGGTTGCCATGGCAAAAAAAAAACCATGGTTCCCATGGAAACCGAACCCCATGGTTACCATGGCAACACCACACCATGGTTGCCATTGGAAAACAATACCATGGTTACCATGGCAACAGAAAACCATGGTTGCCTTGGCAACATCACCCGGTGGTTGCCAGGGCAACACAACCCCACGGTAACCATTGCAACACAACCAAAAGGTAACCATGGAAATACAACCCAATGGTTACCATGGCAACAAAACACCATGGTTGCCATGGCAGAACAACCCCTTGGTTGCAATGGCAACACAACCCCATGGTTACCATCGCAACACAACCCCATGGTTTCAGTAGCAACAAAACCCCATGGTTCCCATGGCAACCGAACCCCATGGTTACCGTGGCAACACAACCAAATTGTTACCATGGAAACAAAACCCCATGGTTACAATGGCAACACAACCCCTTGGTTGCCATGGCAACACAACACTATGGTTACCATGAAAACACAATCCCGTGGTTACCATGGCAACACAACCCCTTGGTTGCCATGGCAACACAACACCATGGTTAACATGGCAACACAACTCCAACGTTAAAATGGCAACACAACCTCATGGTTACCATGGTAACTCAACAGCATGGTTACCATGGCAACACAACCCCATGGTTGACATGGCAACACAACCGCTTGGTTACCATAGCAACCCAACCGCATGGTTGCCATGGCAACACAACACAAAAGTTGCCATGGCAACACAACCAAATAGTTACCATGGCAATATAACCACATGGTTACTCTGCAAACACAACCCCATGGTTACCATGGCAACAGAAACCATGGTTGCCATGGCATCGCCACTCGATGGTTGCCATGGCAACCCAACCCCATAGTTACCATGGCAACAAAACCCCTTGGTTACCATGGCCACAGAAAACCATGGTTTCCATGGAAACACCACCCGATGGTTCCCGTTGCAACCCAACTCCATGATTACCATGAACACCCCATCCCATGTTTGCCATGGCAACACAACCCCATGGTTACCAGGGCAACACAACCCCATGGTTTCCATGGAAGCAAAATCCCATGATTGCCATGGCAACCCCACCCCATGGTTGCCATGGCAACACCACCCCACGGTTGCCATGGCAACACAACCCCATGGTTACCACGGCAACACAACACCATTGTGTCCATGGAAACCCAACTTGATGGTTACCATGGCAACACCACACAATGGTTGCCATCGTAACACAACCGCATGGTTACCATGGCAACACAACCGCATGTTTGCCATGGCAACCCAACCCCATGGTTACCATGGCAACACAACCCCTTAATTGCCATAGCAACACAACACAATGGTTTCCATAGAAACACAAACCCATGGTTGCCATGGCAACAAAATTCCATGGTTGACATGGCAACCCCACCCCATGGTTACCATGGCAACACCACCCCACGGTTGCCATGGCAACACAACCGCATTGTTACCATGGCAACACAACTGTATGTTTGCCATGGCAACAAAACCCCATGGTTGCCATTGCAACACAACCCCATGGTTACCATGGCAACACCACCCCATGGAAGCCATGGGAACACAACCATATGGTTAACATGGCAAAAAAACGCCATGGTTGCCATGGCAACACAACTTTTTTGGTTACCATGGCAAATCAACCCCATGGTTAACATGGCAACACCACCCAATGTTTGCCATCGCAACACAACCGCATGGTTGCCATGGCAACACAACAGCATTTTTGCCATGGCAACCCAACCCCATGGTTGCCATGGCAACAAAATTCCATGGTTGCCATGGCAACACAACCCCATGGTTACCATGGCAACACCACCCCATGGTTGCTATTGGAAAAAAATACCATGGTTACCATGGCAAAAGAAAACCATGGTTGCCTTGGCAACACCACCCGGTGGTTGCCATGGCAACACTACCCCATGGTAACCATTGCAACACAACAAAATGGTAACCATGGAAATACAACCCCATGGTTGCCATGACAACACCACCCCATGTTTGCCATGGCAACACAACCAAATTTTTACCATAGTAACACAACCGCATGTTTGCCATAGCAACCCAACCCCATGGTTTCCATGGCAACAAAACCCCATGGTTGCCATGGCAACAAAATTCCACGGTTGCCATGGCAACACAACCCCATAGTTTCCATGGCAACACAACTCCAAGGTTACAATGGCAACACAACCGCATGGTTACCATGGCAACCCAACAGCATGATTACCATGGCAACAAAACTCCATGGTTACCATGGCAACACATCCGCATGGTAGCCATTGCAACCAAAACCCATGGCTGCCATGACAGCACAACCCCATGGTTGCCATGGTAACACCACCAAATGGTTACCATGGCAACACAACCGCATGTTTGCCATGGCAACCCAACCCCATGGTTGCCATGGCAACACAATTCCAGGGTTAAAATGGCAATACAACCGCATGGTTACAAAGGTAACTCAATAGCACGGTTACCATGGCAACAAAACCCCTTGGTTACCTTGGCCACAGAAAACCATGGTTTCCATGGAAACACCACCCGATGGTTCCTGTTGCAACCCACCTCCATGGTTACCATGACAACCCCACCCCATGTTTGCCATGGCAACACAACACCATGGATACCATGGCAATAGAACTCCATGGTTGCTATGGCAACCAAACCCCATGGTTGCCATGGCAACACAACACCATGGTTACCATAACAACACAAACCCTTGTTTGCCATGGAAACACAACCCCATGTTTACCAGGGCAACAAAACCCCATGGTTTCCATGGAAGCAAAATCCCATGATTGCCATGGCAACCCCACCCCATGGTTGCCATGGCAACACCACCCCACGGTTACCATGGCAACACAACCGCATGGTTGCCATGGCAACCCAAACCAATGGTTGCCATGACAACACAACCCCATGGTTGCCATGGCAACACAACCCCATGGTTACCACGGCAACACAACACCATTGTGTCCATGGAAACCCAACTTGATGGTTACCATGGCAACATCACCCAATGGTTGCCATCGCAACACAACCGCATGATTTCCACGGCAACACAACCGCATGGTTTCCATGGCAACAAAACCGCATGGTTACCATGGCAACCCAACAACATGATTACCATGGCAACAAAACTCCATGGTTACCATGGCAACTCATCCGCATGGTAGCCATTACAACCCATCCCCATGGCTGCCATGACAGCACAACCCCATGGTTGCCATGGTAACACCACCAAATGGTTACCATGGCAACACAACTGCATGTTTGCCATGGCAACCCAACCCCATGGTTGCCATGGCAACACAATTCCAGGGTTAAAATGGCAATACAACCGCATGGTTACAATGGTAACTCAACAGCACGGCTACCATGGCAACAAAACTCCATGGTGGACATGGCAACACAACACCAAAGTTGCCATGGCAACAAAACCAAATAGTTACCATGGCAACAGAAAACCATGGTTGCCATGGTAACAAAACCCCATGGTTACAATGGCAACACAACCCCTTGGTTGCCATGGCAACACCACACGATGGTTGCCATGGCAAATCAACCACATGGTGTCCATGGCAAAACAACCAAATAGTTAAAATGGTAACCCAAGCGCATTGTTACCATGGCAACACAACCCCTTGGTTGCCATGGCAACGCAACACCATAGTTACCATGGAAACACAAACACATGGTTGCCATGGCAAAAAAAAACCATGGTTCCCATGGAAACCGAACCCCATGGTTACCATGGCAACACCACACCATGGTTGCCATTGGAAAACAATACCATGGTTACCATGGCAACAGAAAACCATGGTTGCCTTGGCAACATCACCCGGTGATTGCCAAGGCAACACAACCCCACAGTAACCATTGCAACACAACCAAAAGGTAACCATGGAAATACAACCCAATGGTTACCATGGCAACAAAACACCATGGTTGCCATGGCAGCACAACATCATGTTTACCATGGCAACGCAACCCCGTTGTTGCCATGGCAAACCAACCCCATGGTTACCATGGCAACACAACCCCATGGTTACCATGGCAACACAACCCCTTGGTTGCCATGGCAACACAACCCCATGGTTACCATCGCAAAACAACCCCATGGTTTCAGTAGCAACAAAACCCCATGGTTCCCATGGCAACCGAACGCCATGGTTACCATGGCAACACAACCCCTTGGTTGCCATGGCAACACAACACCATGGTTAACATGGCAACACAACTCCAACGTTAAAATGGCAACACAACCGCATGGTTACCGTGGCAACAAAACTCCATGGTTGACATGGCAACACAACCGCATGGTTACCATAGCAACCCAACCGCATGGTTGCCATGGCAACACAACACCAAAGTTGCCATGGCAACACAACCAAATAGTTACCATGGCAATATAACCACATGGTTACTCTGCAAACACAACCCCATGGTTACCATGGCAACAGAAACCATGGTTGCCATGGCATCGCCACTCGATGGTTGCCATGGCAACCCAACCCCATAGTTACCATGGCAACAAAACCCCTTGGTTACCATGGCCACAGAAAACCATGGTTTCCATGGAAACACCACCCGATGGTTCCCGTTGCAACCCAACTCCATGGTTACCATGACAACTCCACCCCATGGTTGCCAGGGTAACACAACACCATGGTTACCATGGCAACAGAACTCCATGGTTGCTATGGCAACCAAAACCCATGGTTGCCACGGCAACCCAACCCCAAGGTTACCATAACAACACAAACCCATGTTTGCCAGGGCAACACAACACCATGGTTTCCATGGAAGCAAAATCCCATGGTTGCCATGGCAACCCCACCCCATGGTTACCATGGCAACACCACCCCACGGTTGCCATGGCAACACAACCGCATTGTTACCATGGCAACACAACTGTATGTTTGCCAAGGCAACAAAACCCCATAGTTGCCATTGCAACACAACCCCATGGTTACCATGGCAACACCACCCCATGGAAGCCATGGCAACACAACCATATGGTTAACATGGCAAAAAAACGCCATGGTTGCCATGGCAACACAACTTTTTTGGTTACCATGGCAAATCAACCCCATGGTTAACATGGCAACACCACCCAAAGTTTGCCATCGCAACACAACCGCATGGTTGCCATGGCAACACAACAGCATTTTTGCCATGACAACCCAACACCATGGTTAACAAGGCAACACAACCCCTTGGTTGCCATGGCAACACAACACAATGGTTACCATAGAAACACAAACCCATGGTTGCCATGGCAACAAAATTCCATGGTTGCCATGGCAACACAACCCCATGGTTACCATGGCAACACCACCCCATGGTTGCTATTGGAAAAAAATACCATGGTTACCATGGCAAAAGAAAACCATGGTTGCCTTGGCAACACCACCCGGTGGTTGCCATGGCAACACTACCCCATGGTAACCATTGCAACAAAACAAAATGGTAACCATGGAAATACAACCCCATGGTTGCCATGACAACACCACCCCATGTTTGCCATGGCAACACAACCCCATGGTTACCACGGCAACACAACACCATTGTGTCCATGGAAACCCAACTTGATGGTTACCATGGCAACACCACCCAATGGTTGCCATCGCAACACAACCGCATGGTTTCCACGGCAACACAACCGCATGGTTTCCATGGCAACACAACCGCATGGTTGCCATGGCAACAGAAACCATGGTTGCCATGTCATCGCCACTCGATGGTTGCCATGGCAACCCAACCCCATAGTTACCATGGCAACAAAACCCCTTGGTTACCATGGCCACAGAAAACCATGGTTTCCATGGAAACCCCACCCGTGGGTTCCCGTTGCAACCCAACTCCATGGTTACCATGAACACCCCATCCCATGGTTGCCATGGCAACACAACCCCATGGTTACCATGGCAACAAAATTCCATGGTTGCCATGGCAACACAACCCCTCAGTTACCATGGCAACACCACCCCATGGTTGCTATTGGAAAAAAATACCATGGTTACCATGGCAAAAGAAAACCTTGGTTGCCTTGGCAAACCCACCCGGTGGTTGCCATGGCAACACTACCCCATGGTAACCATTGCAACACAACAAAATGGTAACCATGGAAATACAACCCCATGGTTGCCATGACAACACCACCCCATGTTTGCCATGGCAACACAACCAAATTTTTACCATGGTAACACAACCGCATGTTTGCCATAGCAACCCAACCCCATGGTTTCCATGGCAACAAAACCCCATGGTTGCCATGGCAACAAAATTCCACGGTTGCCATGGCAACACAACCCTATGGTTTCCATGGCAACACAACTCCAGGGTTACAATGGCAACGCAACCGCATGGTTACCATGGCAACCCAACAACATGATTACCATGGCAACAAAACTCCATGGTTACCATGGAAACACATCCGCATGGTAGCCATTGTAACCCATCCCCATGGCTGCCATGACAGCACAACCCCATGGTTGCCATGGTAACACCACCAAATGGTTACCATGGCAACACAACCGCATGTTTGCCATGGCAACCCAACCCCATGGTTGCCATGGCAACACAATTGCAGGGTTAAAATGGCAATACAACCGCATGGTTACAATGTTAACTCAACAGCACGGCTACCATGGCAACAAAACTCCATGGTGGACATGGCAACACAACACCAAAGTTGCCATGGAAACAAAACCAAATAGTTACCATGGCAACAGAAAACCATGGTTGCCATGGTAACAAAACCCCATGGTTACAATGGCAACACAACCCCTTGGTTGCCATGGCAACACCACACGATGGTTGCCATGGCAAATCAACCACATGGTGTCCATGGCAAAACAACCAAATAGTTAAAATGGTAACCCAAGCGCATTGTTACCATGGCAACACAACCCCTTGGTTGCCATGGCAACGCAACACCATAGTTACCATGGAAACACAAACCCATGGTTGCCATGGCAAAAAAAAACCATGGTTCCCATGGAAACCGAACCCCATGGTTACCATGGCAACACCACACCATGGTTGCCATTGGAAAACAATACCATGGTTACCATGGCAACAGAAAACCATGGTTGCCTTGGCAACATCACCCGGTGATTGCCAAGGCAACACAACCCCACGGTAACCATTGCAACACAACCAAAAGGTAACCATGGAAATACAACCCAATGGTTACCATGGCAACAAAACACCATGGTTGCCATGGCAGCACAACATCATGTTTACCATGGCAACGCAACCCCATTGTTGCCATGGCAAACCAACCCCATGGTTACCATGGCAACACAACCCCATGGTTACCATGGCAACACAACCCCTTGGTTGCCATGGCAACACAACCCCATGGTTACCATCGCAAAACAACCCCATGGTTTCAGTAGCAACAAAACCCCATGGTTCCCATGGCAATCGAACCCCATGGTTACCATGGCAACACAACCCCTTGGTTGCCATGGCAACACAACACCATGGTTAACATGGCAACACAACCCCATGGTTTCCATGGCAACACAACTCCAACGTTAAAATGGCAACACAACCGCATGGTTACCGTGGCAACAAAACTCCATTGTTGACATGGCAACACGACCGCATGGTTACCATAGCAACCCAACCGCAGGGTTGCCATGGCAACACTACACCAAAGTTGCCATGGCAACACAACCAAATAGTTACCATGGCAATATAACCACATGGTTACTCTGCAAACACAACCCCATGGTTACCATGGCAACAGAAACCATGGTTGCCATGGCATCGCCACTCGATGGTTGCCATGGCAACCCAACCCCATAGTTACCATGGCAACAAAACCCCTTGGTTACCATGGCCACAGAAAACCATGGTTTCCATGGAAACACCACTCGATGGTTCCCGTTGCAACCCAACTCCATGGTTACCATGACAACCCCACCCCATGTTTTCCATGGCAACACAACCCCATGGTTACCAGGGCAACACAACCTCATGGTTTCCATGGAAGCAAAATCCCATGGTTGCCATGGCAACCCCACCCCATGGTTACCATGCCAACACCACCCCACGGTTGCCATGGCAACACAACCGCATTGTTACCATGGCAACACAACTGTATGTTTGCCATGGCAACAAAACGCCATGGTTGCCATTGCAACACAACCCCATGGTTACCATGGCAACACCACCCCATGGAAGCCATGGCAACACAACCATATGGTTAACATGGCAAAAAAACGCCATGGTTGCCATGGCAACACAACTTTTTTGGTTACCATGGCAAATCAACCCCATGGTTAACATGGCAACACCACCCGATGTTTGGCATCGCAACACAACCGCATGGTTGCCATGGCAACACAACAGCATTTTTGCCATGGCAACAAAACCCCATGGTTGCCATTGCAACACAACCCCATGGTTACCATGGCAACACCACCCCATGGAAGCCATGGCAACACAACCATATGGTTAACATGGCAAAAAAACGCCATGGTTGCCATGGCAACACAACTTTTTTGGTTACCATGGCAAATCAACCCCATGGTTAACATGGCAACACCACCCGATGTTTGGCATCGCAACACAACCGCATGGTTGCCATGGCAACACAACAGCATTTTTGCCATGGCAACCCAACCCCATGGTTAACAAGACAACACAACCCCTTGGTTGCCATGGCAACACAACACAATGGTTACCATAGAAACACAAACCCATGGTTGCCATGGCAACAAAATTCCATGGTTGCCATGGCAACACAACCCCATGGTTACCATGGCAACACCACCCCATGGTTGCTATTGGAAAAGAATACCATGGTTACCATGGCAAAAGAAAACCATGGTTGCCTTGGCAACACCACCCGGTGGTTGCCATGGCAACACTACCCCATGGTAACCATTGCAACACAACAAAATGGTAACCATGGAAATACAACCCCATGGTTGCCATGACAACACCACCCCATGTTTGCCATGGCAACCCAACCCCATGGTTTCCATGGCAACAAAACCCCATGGTTGCCATAGCAACCATCCCCATGGTTAACATGGCAACACAACCCTATGGTTTCCATGGCAACACAACTCCAGGGTTACAATGGCAACACAACCGCATGGTTACCATGGCAACCCAACAGCATGATTACCATGGCAACAAAACTCCATGGTTACCATGGTAACACATCCGCATGGTAGCCATTGCAACCCATCCCCATGGCTGCCATGACAGCACAACCCCATGGTTGCCATGGTAACACCACCAAATGGTTACCATGGCAACACAACCGCATGTTTGCCATGGCTACCCAACCCCATGGTTGCTATGGCAACACAATTCCAGGGTTAAAATGGCAATACAACCGCATGGTTACAATGGTAACTCAACAGCACGGTTACCATGGCAACAAAACTCCATGGTGGACATGGCAACACAACACCAAAGTTGCCATGGCAACAAAACCAAATAGTTACCATGGCAACAGAAAACCATGGTTGCCATGGTAACAAAACCCCATGGTTACAATGGCAACACAACCCCTTGGTTGCCATGGCAACACAACACTATGGTTACCATGGAAACACAATCCCGTGGTTACCATGGCAACACAACCCCTTGGTTGCCATGGCAACACCACACGATGGTTGCCATGGCAAATCAACCACATGGTGTCCATGGCAAAACAACCAAATAGTTAAAATGGTAACCCAAGCGCATTGTTACCATGGCAACACAACCCCTTGGTTGCCATGGCAACGCAACACCATAGTTACCATGGAAACACAAACCCATGGTTGCCATGGCAAAAAATAAACCATGGTTCCCATGGAAACCGAACCCCATGGTTACCATGGCAACACCACACCATGGTTGCCATTGGAAAACAATACCATGGTTACCATGGCAACAGAAAACCATGGTTGCCTTGGCAACATCACCCGGTGGTTGCCAAGGCAACACAACCCCACGGTAACCATTGCAACACAACCAAAAGGTAACCATGGAAATACAACCCAATGGTTACCATGGCAACAAAACACCATGGTTGCCATGGCAGCACAACATCATGTTTACCATGGCAACGCAACCCCATTGTTGCCATGGCAAACCAACCCCATGGTTACCATGGCAACAAAACACCATGGTTGCCATGGCAGCACAACACCATGTTTACCATGGCAACGCAACCCCATTGTTGCCATGGCAAACCAACCCCATGGTTACCATGGCAACACAACCCCATGGTTCCCATGGCAACACAACCCCATGTTTCAGTAGCAAAAAAACCAAATGGTTCCCATGGCAACACAACCCCATGGTTACCATGGCAACACAACCCCTTGGTTGCCATGGCAACACAACACCATGGTTAACATGGCAACACAACCCCATGGTTTCCATGGCAACACAACTCCAACGTTAAAATGGCAACACAACCGCATGGTTACCGTGGCAACAAAACTCCATGGTTGACATGGCAACACAACCGCATGGTTACCATAGCAACCCAACCGCATGTTTGCCATGGCAACACAACACCAAAGTTGCCATGGCAACACAACCAAATAGTTACCATGGCAATATAACCACATGGTTACTCTGCAAACACAACCCCATGGTTACCATGGCAACAGAAACCATGGTTGCCATGGCATCGCCACTCGATGGTTGCCATGGCAACACAACCCCATAGTTACCATGGCAACAAAACCCCTTGGTTACCATGGCCACAGAAAACCATGGCTTCCATGGAAACACCACCCGATGGTTCCCGTTGCAACCCAACTCCATGGTTACCATGACAACCCCACCCCATGGTTGCCAGGGCAACACAACACCATGGTTACCAGGGCAACAGAACTCCATGGTTGCTATGGCAACCAAAACCCATGGTTGCCATGGCAACCCAACCCCAAGGTTACCATAACAACACAAACCATTGTTTGCCATGGCAACCCAACCCCATGGTTACCAGGGCAACACAACCCCATGCTTTCCATGGAAGCAAAATCCCATGGTTGCCATGGCAACCCCACCCCATGCTTACCATGCCAACACCACCCCACGGTTGCCATGGCAACACAACCGCATTGTTACCATGGCAACACAACCCCATGGTTACCATGGCAACACCACCCCATGGAAGCCATGGCAACACAACCATATGGTTAACATGGCAAAAAAAACGCCATGGTTGCCATGGCAACACAACTATTTTGGTTACCATGGCAAATCAACCCCATGGTTAACATGGCAACACCACCCAATGTTTGCCATCGCAACACAACCGCATGGTTGCCATGGCAACACAACAGCATTTTTGCCATGGCAACAAAACCCCATGGTTAACAAGACAACACAACCCCTTGGTTGCCATGGCAACACAACACAATGGTTACCATTAAAAACACAAACCCATGGTTGCCATGGCAACAAAATTCCATGGTTGCCATGGCAACACAACCCCATGGTTACCATGGCAACAGAACTCCATGGTTGCTATGGCAACCAAAACCCATGGTTGCCATGGCAACCCAACCCCAAGGTTACCATAACAACACAAACCCATGTTTGCCAAGGCAACACAACCCCATGGTTACCAGGGCAACACAACCCCATGGTTTCCATGGAAGCAAAATCCCATGATTGCCATGGCAACCCCACCCCATGGTTACCATGGCAACACCACCCCACGGTTGCCATGGCAACACAACCGCATTGTTACCATGGCAACACAACTGTATGTTTGTCATGGCAACCAAACCCCATGGTTGCCATGGCAACCCAACCCCATGGTTACCATGTCAACACAAACCCATGTTTGCCATGGCAACACAACCCCACGATTACCAGGGCAACACAACCCCATGGTTTCCATGGAAGCAAAATCCCATGGTTGCCATGGAAACCCAACCCCATGGTTACCATGGCAACACCACCCCACGGTTGCCATGGCAATATAACCCCATGGTTACCCTGCCAACACAACCCCATGGTTACCATGGCAACAGAAACACCATGGTTACCATGGCATCGCCACCCGATGGTTGCCATGGCAACCGAACCTAATGGCTGCCATGGCAACACAACCAAATTGTTACCATGGAAACAAAACCCCATGGTTACAATGGCAACACAACCCCTTGGTTGCCATGGCAACACAACACCATGGTTACCATGGAAACACAATCCCGTGGTTACCATGGCAACACAACCCCTTGGTTGCCATGGGAACCCCACCCCATGGTTACCATGCCAACACCACCCCACGGTTGCCATGGCAACTCAACCGCATTGTTACCATGGCAACACAACTGTATGTTTGCCATGGCAACAAAACCCCATGGTTGCCATTGCAACACAACCCTTTGGGTACCATGGCAACACCACCCCATGGAAGCCATGGCAACACAACCATATGGTTAACATGGCAAAAAAACGCCATGGTTGCCATGGCAACACAACTTTTTTGGTTACCATGGCAAATCAACCCCATGGTTAACGTGGCAACACCACCCGATGTTTGCCATCGCAACACAACCGCATGGTTGCCATGGCAACACAACAGCATTTTTGCCATGGCAACCCAACCCCATGGTTAACAAGACAACACAACCCCTTGGTTGCCATGGCAACACAACACAATGGTTACCATAGAAACAGAAACCCATGGTTGCCATGGCAACACCACGCCATGGTTGCTATTGGAAAAAAATACCATGGTTACCATGGCAAAAGAAAACCATGGTTGCCTTGGCAACACCACCCGGTGGTTGCCATGGCAACACTACCCCATGGTAACCATTGCAACACAACAAAATGGTAACCATGGAAATACAACCCCATGGTTGCCATGACAACACCACCCCATGTTTGCCATGGCAACCCAACCCCATGGTTTCCATGGCAACAAAACCCCATGGTTGCCATAGCAACCATCCCCATGGTTAACATGGCAACACAACCCTATGGTTTCCATGGCAACACAACTCCAGGGTTACAATGGCAACACAACCGCATGGTTACCATGGCAACCCAACAGCATGATTACCATGGCAACAAAACTCCATGGTTACCATGGTAACACATCCGCATGGTAGCCATTGCAACCCATCCCCATGGCTGCCATGACAGCACAACCCCATGGTTGCCATGGTAACACCACCAAATGGTTACCATGGCAACACAACCGCATGTTTGCCATGGCTACCCAACCCCATGGTTGCTATGGCAACACAATTCCAGGGTTAAAATGGCAATACAACCGCATGGTTACAATGGTAACTCAACAGCACGGTTACCATGGCAACAAAACTCCATGGTGGACATGGCAACACAACACCAAAGTTGCCATGGCAACAAAACCAAATAGTTACCATGGCAACAGAAAACCATGGTTGCCATGGTAACAAAACCCCATGGTTACAATGGCAACACAACCCCTTGGTTGCCATGGCAACACAACACTATGGTTACCATGGAAACACAATCCCGTGGTTACCATGGCAACACAACCCCTTGGTTGCCATGGCAACACCACACGATGGTTGCCATGGCAAATCAACCACATGGTGTCCATGGCAAAACAACCAAATAGTTAAAATGGTAACCCAAGCGCATTGTTACCATGGCAACACAACCCCTTGGTTGCCATGGCAACGCAACACCATAGTTACCATGGAAACACAAACCCATGGTTGCCATGGCAAAAAATAAACCATGGTTCCCATGGAAACCGAACCCCATGGTTACCATGGCAACACCACACCATGGTTGCCATTGGAAAACAATACCATGGTTACCATGGCAACAGAAAACCATGGTTGCCTTGGCAACATCACCCGGTGGTTGCCAAGGCAACACAACCCCACGGTAACCATTGCAACACAACCAAAAGGTAACCATGGAAATACAACCCAATGGTTACCATGGCAACAAAACACCATGGTTGCCATGGCAGCACAACATCATGTTTACCATGGCAACGCAACCCCATTGTTGCCATGGCAAACCAACCCCATGGTTACCATGGCAACAAAACACCATGGTTGCCATGGCAGCACAACACCATGTTTACCATGGCAACGCAACCCCATTGTTGCCATGGCAAACCAACCCCATGGTTACCATGGCAACACAACCCCATGGTTCCCATGGCAACACAACCCCATGTTTCAGTAGCAAAAAAACCAAATGGTTCCCATGGCAACACAACCCCATGGTTACCATGGCAACACAACCCCTTGGTTGCCATGGCAACACAACACCATGGTTAACATGGCAACACAACCCCATGGTTTCCATGGCAACACAACTCCAACGTTAAAATGGCAACACAACCGCATGGTTACCGTGGCAACAAAACTCCATGGTTGACATGGCAACACAACCGCATGGTTACCATAGCAACCCAACCGCATGTTTGCCATGGCAACACAACACCAAAGTTGCCATGGCAACACAACCAAATAGTTACCATGGCAATATAACCACATGGTTACTCTGCAAACACAACCCCATGGTTACCATGGCAACAGAAACCATGGTTGCCATGGCATCGCCACTCGATGGTTGCCATGGCAACACAACCCCATAGTTACCATGGCAACAAAACCCCTTGGTTACCATGGCCACAGAAAACCATGGCTTCCATGGAAACACCACCCGATGGTTCCCGTTGCAACCCAACTCCATGGTTACCATGACAACCCCACCCCATGGTTGCCAGGGCAACACAACACCATGGTTACCAGGGCAACAGAACTCCATGGTTGCTATGGCAACCAAAACCCATGGTTGCCATGGCAACCCAACCCCAAGGTTACCATAACAACACAAACCATTGTTTGCCATGGCAACCCAACCCCATGGTTACCAGGGCAACACAACCCCATGCTTTCCATGGAAGCAAAATCCCATGGTTGCCATGGCAACCCCACCCCATGCTTACCATGCCAACACCACCCCACGGTTGCCATGGCAACACAACCGCATTGTTACCATGGCAACACAACCCCATGGTTACCATGGCAACACCACCCCATGGAAGCCATGGCAACACAACCATATGGTTAACATGGCAAAAAAACGCCATGGTTGCCATGGCAACACAACTATTTTGGTTACCATGGCAAATCAACCCCATGGTTAACATGGCAACACCACCCAATGTTTGCCATCGCAACACAACCGCATGGTTGCCATGGCAACACAACAGCATTTTTGCCATGGCAACAAAACCCCATGGTTAACAAGACAACACAACCCCTTGGTTGCCATGGCAACACAACACAATGGTTACCATAGAAACACAAACCCATGGTTGCCATGGCAACAAAATTCCATGGTTGCCATGGCAACACAACCCCATGGTTACCATGGCAACAGAACTCCATGGTTGCTATGGCAACCAAAACCCATGGTTGCCATGGCAACCCAACCCCAAGGTTACCATAACAACACAAACCCATGTTTGCCAAGGCAACACAACCCCATGGTTACCAGGGCAACACAACCCCATGGTTTCCATGGAAGCAAAATCCCATGATTGCCATGGCAACCCCACCCCATGGTTACCATGGCAACACCACCCCACGGTTGCCATGGCAACACAACCGCATTGTTACCATGGCAACACAACTGTATGTTTGTCATGGCAACCAAACCCCATGGTTGCCATGGCAACCCAACCCCATGGTTACCATGTCAACACAAACCCATGTTTGCCATGGCAACACAACCCCACGATTACCAGGGCAACACAACCCCATGGTTTCCATGGAAGCAAAATCCCATGGTTGCCATGGAAACCCAACCCCATGGTTACCATGGCAACACCACCCCACGGTTGCCATGGCAATATAACCCCATGGTTACCCTGCCAACACAACCCCATGGTTACCATGGCAACAGAAACACCATGGTTACCATGGCATCGCCACCCGATGGTTGCCATGGCAACCGAACCTAATGGCTGCCATGGCAACACAACCAAATTGTTACCATGGAAACAAAACCCCATGGTTACAATGGCAACACAACCCCTTGGTTGCCATGGCAACACAACACCATGGTTACCATGGAAACACAATCCCGTGGTTACCATGGCAACACAACCCCTTGGTTGCCATGGGAACCCCACCCCATGGTTACCATAACAACACAAACCCATGTTTGCCATGGCAACACAACCCCATGGTTACCAGGGCAACACAACCCCATGGTTTCCATGGAAGCAAAATCCCATGGTTGCCATGGCAACCCCACCCGATGGTTACCATGCCAACACCACCCCACGGTTGCCATGGCAACTCAACCGCATTGTTACCATGGCAACACAACTGTATGTTTGCCATGGCAACAAAACCCCATGGTTGCCATTGCAACACAACCCTTTGGGTACCATGGCAACACCACCCCATGGAAGCCATGGCAACACAACCATATGGTTAACATGGCAAAAAAAACGCCATGGTTGCCATGGCAACACAACTTTTTTGGTTACCATGGCAAATCAACCCCATGGTTAACATGGCAACACCACCCGATGTTTGCCATCGCAACACAACCGCATGGTTGCCATGGCAACACAACAGCATTTTTGCCATGGCAACCCAACCCCATGGTTAACAAGACAACACAACCCCTTGGTTGCCATGGCAACACAACACAATGGTTACCATAGAAACAGAAACCCATGGTTGCCATGGCAACACCACGCCATGGTTGCTATTGGAAAAAAATACCATGGTTACCATGGCAAAAGAAAACCATGGTTGCCTTGGCAACACCACCCGGTGGTTGCCATGGCAACACTACCCCATGGTAACCATTGCAACACAACAAAATGGTAACCATGGAAATACAACCCCATGGTTGCCATGACAACACCACCCCATGTTTGCCATGGCAACCCAACCCCATGGTTTCCATGGCAACAAAACCCCATGGTTGCCATAGCAACCATCCCCATGGTTAACATGGCAACACAACCCTATGGTTTCCATGGCAACACAACTCCAGGGTTACAATGGCAACACAACCGCATGGTTACCATGGCAACCCAACAGCATGATTACCATGGCAACAAAACTCCATGGTTACCATGGTAACACATCCGCATGGTAGCCATTGCAACCCATCCCCATGGCTGCCATGACAGCACAACCCCATGGTTGCCATGGTAACACCACCAAATGGTTACCATGGCAACACAACCGCATGTTTGCCATGGCTACCCAACCCCATGGTTGCTATGGCAACACAATTCCAGGGTTAAAATGGCAATACAACCGCATGGTTACAATGGTAACTCAACAGCACGGTTACCATGGCAACAAAACTCCATGGTGGACATGGCAACACAACACCAAAGTTGCCATGGCAACAAAACCAAATAGTTACCATGGCAACAGAAAACCATGGTTGCCATGGTAACAAAACCCCATGGTTACAATGGCAACACAACCCCTTGGTTGCCATGGCAACACAACACTATGGTTACCATGGAAACACAATCCCGTGGTTACCATGGCAACACAACCCCTTGGTTGCCATGGCAACACCACACGATGGTTGCCATGGCAAATCAACCACATGGTGTCCATGGCAAAACAACCAAATAGTTAAAATGGTAACCCAAGCGCATTGTTACCATGGCAACACAACCCCTTGGTTGCCATGGCAACGCAACACCATAGTTACCATGGAAACACAAACCCATGGTTGCCATGGCAAAAAATAAACCATGGTTCCCATGGAAACCGAACCCCATGGTTACCATGGCAACACCACACCATGGTTGCCATTGGAAAACAATACCATGGTTACCATGGCAACAGAAAACCATGGTTGCCTTGGCAACATCACCCGGTGGTTGCCAAGGCAACACAACCCCACGGTAACCATTGCAACACAACCAAAAGGTAACCATGGAAATACAACCCAATGGTTACCATGGCAACAAAACACCATGGTTGCCATGGCAGCACAACATCATGTTTACCATGGCAACGCAACCCCATTGTTGCCATGGCAAACCAACCCCATGGTTACCATGGCAACAAAACACCATGGTTGCCATGGCAGCACAACACCATGTTTACCATGGCAACGCAACCCCATTGTTGCCATGGCAAACCAACCCCATGGTTACCATGGCAACACAACCCCATGGTTCCCATGGCAACACAACCCCATGTTTCAGTAGCAAAAAAACCAAATGGTTCCCATGGCAACACAACCCCATGGTTACCATGGCAACACAACCCCTTGGTTGCCATGGCAACACAACACCATGGTTAACATGGCAACACAACCCCATGGTTTCCATGGCAACACAACTCCAACGTTAAAATGGCAACACAACCGCATGGTTACCGTGGCAACAAAACTCCATGGTTGACATGGCAACACAACCGCATGGTTACCATAGCAACCCAACCGCATGTTTGCCATGGCAACACAACACCAAAGTTGCCATGGCAACACAACCAAATAGTTACCATGGCAATATAACCACATGGTTACTCTGCAAACACAACCCCATGGTTACCATGGCAACAGAAACCATGGTTGCCATGGCATCGCCACTCGATGGTTGCCATGGCAACACAACCCCATAGTTACCATGGCAACAAAACCCCTTGGTTACCATGGCCACAGAAAACCATGGCTTCCATGGAAACACCACCCGATGGTTCCCGTTGCAACCCAACTCCATGGTTACCATGACAACCCCACCCCATGGTTGCCAGGGCAACACAACACCATGGTTACCAGGGCAACAGAACTCCATGGTTGCTATGGCAACCAAAACCCATGGTTGCCATGGCAACCCAACCCCAAGGTTACCATAACAACACAAACCATTGTTTGCCATGGCAACCCAACCCCATGGTTACCAGGGCAACACAACCCCATGCTTTCCATGGAAGCAAAATCCCATGGTTGCCATGGCAACCCCACCCCATGCTTACCATGCCAACACCACCCCACGGTTGCCATGGCAACACAACCGCATTGTTACCATGGCAACACAACCCCATGGTTACCATGGCAACACCACCCCATGGAAGCCATGGCAACACAACCATATGGTTAACATGGCAAAAAAACGCCATGGTTGCCATGGCAACACAACTATTTTGGTTACCATGGCAAATCAACCCCATGGTTAACATGGCAACACCACCCAATGTTTGCCATCGCAACACAACCGCATGGTTGCCATGGCAACACAACAGCATTTTTGCCATGGCAACAAAACCCCATGGTTAACAAGACAACACAACCCCTTGGTTGCCATGGCAACACAACACAATGGTTACCATAGAAACACAAACCCATGGTTGCCATGGCAACAAAATTCCATGGTTGCCATGGCAACACAACCCCATGGTTACCATGGCAACAGAACTCCATGGTTGCTATGGCAACCAAAACCCATGGTTGCCATGGCAACCCAACCCCAAGGTTACCATAACAACACAAACCCATGTTTGCCAAGGCAACACAACCCCATGGTTACCAGGGCAACACAACCCCATGGTTTCCATGGAAGCAAAATCCCATGATTGCCATGGCAACCCCACCCCATGGTTACCATGGCAACACCACCCCACGGTTGCCATGGCAACACAACCGCATTGTTACCATGGCAACACAACTGTATGTTTGTCATGGCAACCAAACCCCATGGTTGCCATGGCAACCCAACCCCATGGTTACCATGTCAACACAAACCCATGTTTGCCATGGCAACACAACCCCACGATTACCAGGGCAACACAACCCCATGGTTTCCATGGAAGCAAAATCCCATGGTTGCCATGGAAACCCAACCCCATGGTTACCATGGCAACACCACCCCACGGTTGCCATGGCAATATAACCCCATGGTTACCCTGCCAACACAACCCCATGGTTACCATGGCAACAGAAACACCATGGTTACCATGGCATCGCCACCCGATGGTTGCCATGGCAACCGAACCTAATGGCTGCCATGGCAACACAACCAAATTGTTACCATGGAAACAAAACCCCATGGTTACAATGGCAACACAACCCCTTGGTTGCCATGGCAACACAACACCATGGTTACCATGGAAACACAATCCCGTGGTTACCATGGCAACACAACCCCTTGGTTGCCATGGGAACCCCACCCCATGGTTACCATAACAACACAAACCCATGTTTGCCATGGCAACACAACCCCATGGTTACCAGGGCAACACAACCCCATGGTTTCCATGGAAGCAAAATCCCATGGTTGCCATGGCAACCCCACCCGATGGTTACCATGCCAACACCACCCCACGGTTGCCATGGCAACTCAACCGCATTGTTACCATGGCAACACAACTGTATGTTTGCCATGGCAACAAAACCCCATGGTTGCCATTGCAACACAACCCTTTGGGTACCATGGCAACACCACCCCATGGAAGCCATGGCAACACAACCATATGGTTAACATGGCAAAAAAACGCCATGGTTGCCATGGCAACACAACTTTTTTGGTTACCATGGCAAATCAACCCCATGGTTAACATGGCAACACCACCCGATGTTTGCCATCGCAACACAACCGCATGGTTGCCATGGCAACACAACAGCATTTTTGCCATGGCAACCCAACCCCATGGTTAACAAGACAACACAACCCCTTGGTTGCCATGGCAACACAACACAATGGTTACCATAGAAACAGAAACCCATGGTTGCCATGGCAACACCACGCCATGGTTGCTATTGGAAAAAAATACCATGGTTACCATGGCAAAAGAAAACCATGGTTACCATGGCAAAAGAAAACCATGGTTGCCTTGGCAACACCACCCGGTGGTTGCCATGGCAACTCTACCCCATGGTAACCATTGCAACACAACAAAATGGTAACCATGGAAATACAACCCCATGGTTGCCATGACAACACCACCCCATGTTTGCCATGGCAACACAACCAAATTTTTACCATGGTAACACAACCGCATGTTTGCCATAGCAACCCAACCCCATGGTTTCCATGGCAACAAAACCCCATGGTTGCCATGGCAACCATCCCCATGGTTAACATGGCAACACAACCCTATGGTTTCCATGGCAACACAACTCCAGGGTTACAATGGCAACACAACCGCATGGTTACCATGGCAAAACAACAGCATGATTACCATGGCAACAAAACTCCATGGTTACCATGGCAACACAACCGCATGTTTGCCATGGCAACCCAACCCCATGGTTGCCATGGCAACAGAATTCCAGGGTTAAAATGGCAATACAACCGCATGGTTACAATGGTAACTCAACAGCACGGTTACCATGGCAACAAAACCCCTTGGTCACCATGGCCACAGAAAACCATGGTTTCCATGGAAACACCACCCGAGGGTTCCAGTTGCAACCCAACTCCATTGTTACCATGACAACCCCACCCCATGGTTACCATGGCAACACAACACCATGGTTACCATGGCAACAGAACTCCATGGTTGCTATGGCAACCAAAACCCATGGTTGCCTTGGCAACCCAACCCCATGGTTACCATAACAACACAAACCCATGTTTGCCATGGAAACACAACCCCATGGTTACTAGGGCAACACAACCCTATGGTATCCATGGAAGCAAAATCCCATGATTGCCATGGCAACCCCACACCATGGTTGCCTTGGCAACACCACCCCATGGTTGCCATGGCAACAAAACCGCATGGTTTCCATGGCAACACAACTCCAATGTTACAATGGCAACACAATCGCATGGTTCCCATTGCAACCCAACCGCATGGTTGCCCTGGCAACAAAACCAAACAGTTACCAACGCAATATAATCACATCGTTACCCTGCAAACACAACCCCATGGTTACCATGGCAACAGAAACCATGGTTGCCATGGCATCGCCACTCGATGGTTGCCATGGCAACACAACCCCATAGTTACCATGGCAACAAAACCCCTTGGTTACCATGGCCACAGAAAACCATGGTTTCCATGGAAACACCACCCGATGGTTCCCGTTGCAACCCAACTCCATGGTTACCATGAATACCCCATCCCATGTTTGCCATGGCAACACAACACAATCTTTTGTGTCCCTATCTTTTAGGGGAAAAAGGATCCTGGGCCAGGAACTGGCAGGGCTCATTGAGAGGGCTTTAAACTAGGTAGGAAGGGGGATGGGGCTGAGGCTAGGATTGTTGGGGCTGTGCCAGGGGGAACAATGGCAAGGCTGGAGGATAAGGCTATGGCCCAGCTGAAGTGCATCTACACCAATGCACGCAGCATGGGTAACAAACAGGAGGAGCTGGAAGCCATCGTGCGGCAGGCAGGCTACGACTTGGTTGCCATCACGGAGACGTGGTGGGACCAGTCTCATGACTGGAGTGCTGCAATGCCTGGCTATAAGCTCTATAGAAGGGACAGGCAGCATAGAAGGGGTGGTGGTGTGGCTCTCTATATTAGAGAGTCTTTCGAGGTTGTAGAACTCGAGGTTGGGAATGACAAGGTCGAGTCCCTTTGGGTTAGGATCGGCAGGGACAACAAGGCTAGTGTCCTGGTCGGGGTCTGCTATAGACCGCCGAACCAGGATGAGGAGACGGATGAGGAATTCTACAGGCAGCTGACAGAGGTTGCTAAATCATCAGCTCTTGTACTCGTGGGGGACTTCAACTTCCCTGACATATCCTGGAAGCACAACACAGCCCTGAGAAAGCAGTCTAGGAGGTTTCTGGAGAGCGTGGAAGATAGCTTCCTGACGCAGCTGGTTAGTGAACCTACCAGGGGTGGTGCCCCGCTAGACCTTCTCTTCACAAACAGAGAAGGACTGGTGGAGGACGTGATCGTCGGGAGCTGTCTTGGGCAGAGTGACCACGCAACGGTGGAGTTCACTATTCTTGGCGAGGCCAGGAAGGGGACCAGTAAAACCGCTGTATTGGACTTTCGAAGGGCTGACTTTGAGCTGCTCAGGACACTGGTTGGTGGAGTCCCTTGGGAGGTGGTTCTGAAGGGCAGAGGGGTCCAGGAAGGCTGGGCGCTCTTCAAGAGGGAAGTCTTAATGGCGCAGGAACGGTCTGTCCCCACGTGCCCAAAGACGAGCTGGCGGGGAAGAAGACCGGCCTGGCTCAACAGAGAATTGTGGCTTGATCTTAGGAGGAAAAAGAGGGTTTATAAGCTTTGGAAAAGTGGGCAGGCCACTAAGGAGGACTTTAAAGAAGTAGCGAGGCTGTGCAGGGACAAAATTAGGAAGGCCAAAGCTCATCTGGAGCTCAATCTGGCTACTGCCGTTAAAGATAACAAAAAACGTTTCTATAAATACATCAACACAAAAAGGAGGACTAAGGAGAATCTCCATCCTTTACTGGATGCGGGGGGAAACTTAGTTACAAGAGATGAGGAAAAGGCGGAGGTGCTCAATGCCTTCTTTGCCTCAGTCTTTAGCGGCAATACCGGATGTTCTCTGGATACTCAGTACCCTGAGCTGGTGGAAGGCGATGGGGAGCAGGATGTGGCCCTCATTATCCATGAAGAACTGGTTGGTGACCTGCTACGGCACTTGGATGTGCACAAGTCGATGGGGCCGGATGGGATCCACCCAAGGGTACTGAGGGAACTGGCAGAGGAGCTGGCCAAGCCACTTTCCATCATTTATCAACAGTCCTGGCTATCAGGGGAGGTTCCAATCGACTGGCGGCTAGCAAACGTGACGCCCATCTACAAGAAGGGCCGGAGGGCAGACCCGGGAAACTACAGGCCTGTCAGTTTGACCTCAGTGCCAGGAAAGCTCATGGAGCAGATCCTCCTGAGAGTCATCATGCAGCAATTGCAGGGGAAGCAGGCGATCAGGCCCAGTCAGCATGGCTTTATGAAAGGCAGGTCATGCCTGACGAACCTGATCTCCTTCTATGACAGAGTGACGCGCTGGGTAGATGAGGGAAAGGCTGTGGATGTGGTCTACCTTGACTTCAGCAAGGCTTTTGACACCGTCTCCCACAGCATTCTCCTCAAGAAACTGGCTGCTCTTGGCTTGGACTGGCGCACGCTTCGCTGGGTTAGAAACTGGCTGGATAGCCGGGCCCAAAGAGTCGTGGTGAATGGAGCCAAGTCCAGTTGGAGGCCAGTCACTAGTGGCGTCCCCCAGGGCTCGGTGCTGGGGCCGGTCCTCTTTAATATCTTCATTGATGATCTGGACGAGGGCATTGAGTGCACCCTCAGTAAGTTCGCAGATGACACCAAGTTAGGTGCGTGTGTCGATCTGCTCGAGGGTAGGAAAGCTCTGCAGGAGGATCTGGATAGGCTGCACCGATGGGCTGAGGTCAACTGCATGAAGTTCAACAAAGCCAAGTGCCGGGTCCTGCACCTGGGGCGCAATAACCCCAAGCAGAGCTACAGAATGGGAGAGGAATGGTTGGAGAGCTGCCAGGCAGAGAAGGACCTGGGAGTGATGGTGGATAGTCAGCTGAATATGAGCCAGCAGTGTGCTCAGGTGGCCAAGAAGGCCAACGGCATCCTGGCTTGTATCAGGAACAGCGTGACCAGCAGGGCGAGGGAGGTGATCGTCCCCCTGTACTCAGCTCTGGTGAGGCCGCACCTCGAGTACTGTGTTCAGTTTTGGGCCCCTCGCTACAAGAAGGACATCGAGGTGCTTGAGCGGGTGCAGAGAAGGGCGACGAAGCTGGTGAGGGGCCTGGAGAACAAGTCCTACGAGGAGCGGCTGAGGGAGCTGGGCTTGTTCAGCCTGGAGAAGAGGAGGCTCAGGGGTGACCTTATCGCTCTCTATAGGTACCTCAAGGGAGGCTGTAGCGAGGTGGGGGTTGGCCTGTTCTCCCACGTGCCTGGTGACAGGACGAGGGGGAATGGGCTTAAGTTGAGCCAGGGGAGTTTTAGGTTAGATGTTAGGAAGAATTTCTTCACTGAAAGGGTTGTTAGACATTGGAACAGGCTGCCCAGGGAAGTGGTGGAGTCACCATCCCTGGAAGTCTTCAAAAGACGTTTAGATGTAGAGCTTAGGGATATGGTTTAGTGGAGGGCTGTTAGCGTTAGGTTGGAGGTTGGACTCGATGACCTTGAGGTCTCTTCCAACCTAGAAATTCTGTGATTCTGTGATTCTGTGATTCTGTGACAAAGGTTACCATGGCAACAAAATTCCATGGTTGCCATGGCAACACAACCCCTTAGTTACCATGGCAACACCACACCATGGTTGCTATTGGAAAAAAATACCATGGTTACCATGGCAAAAGAAAACCATGGTTGCCTTGGCAACACCACCCGGTGGTTGCCATGGCAACACTACCCCATGGTAACCATTGCAACACAACAAAATGGTAACCATGGAAATACAACCCCATGGTTGCCATGACAACACCACCCCATGTTTGCCATGGCAACACAACCAAATTTTTACCATGGTAACACAACCGCATGTTTGCCATAGCAACCCAACCCCATGGTTTCCATGGCAACAAAACCCCATGGTTGCCATGGCAACCATCCCCATGGTTAACATGGCAACACAACCCTACGGTTTCCATGGCAACACAACTCCAGGGTTACAATGGCAACACAACCGCATGGTTACCATGGCAACCCAACAGCATGATTACCATGGCAACAAAACTCAATGGTTACCATGGCAACACATCCGCATGGTAGCCATTGCAACCAAAACCCATGGCTGCCATGACAGCACAACCCCATGGTTGCCATGGTAACACCACCAAATGGTTACCATGGCAACACAACCCCATGGTTGCCATGGCAACACAATTCCAGGGTTAAAATGGCAATACAACCGCATGGTTACAATGGTAACTCAACAGCACGGTTACCATGGCAACAAAACTCCATGGTGGACATGGCAACACAACACCAAAGTTGCCATGGCAACAAAACCAAATAGTTACCATGGCAACAGAAAACCATGGTTGCCATGGTAACAAAACCCCATGGTTCCCATGGCAATACAACACCATGGTTCCCATGGCAACATAAAACCATGGTGCCAAGGCAACACCACCCCATGGTTGCCATGGCAACCCAATTCCATGGTTGCCATGGCAACAGAATCAAATGGTTACCATGGAAACACAACCCCATGCTTACCATGTCAACACAAACCCATGGTTGCCATGGAAACAGAACCCCTTGGTTTCCATGGCAACAAAACCCCTTGGTTACCATGGCCACAGAAAACCATGGTTTCCATGGAAACACCACCCGAGGGTTGCCGTTGCAACCCAACCCCCTGGTTACCATGACAACCCCACCCCATGGTTGCCATGGAAACACAACACCATGGTTACCATGGCAACAGAACTCCATTGTTGCTATGGCAACCAAACCCCATGGTTGCCATGGCAACCCAACCCCATGGTTACCACGACAACACAAACACATATTTGCCATGGCAACACAACCCCATGATTACCAGGGCAACACAACCCCATGGTTTCCATGGAAGCAAAATCCCATGGTTGCCATGGAAACCCAACCCCATGGTTACCATGGCAACACCACCCCACGGTTGCCATGGCAATATAACCCCATGGTTACCCTGCCAACACAACCCCATTGTTACCATGGCAACACAACCCCTTGGTTGCCATGGCAACACCACACGATGGTTGCCATGGCAAATCAACCACATGGTGTCCATGGCAAAACAACCAAATAGTTAAAATGGTATCCCAAGCGCATTGTTACCATGGCAACACAACCCCATGGTTACCATGGCAATGCAACACCATAGTTACCATGGAAACACAAACCCATGGTTGCCATGGCAAAAAATAAACCATGGTTCCCATGGAAACCGAACCCCATGGTTACCATGGCAACACCACACCATGGTTGCCATTGGAAAACAATACCATGGTTACCATGGCAACAGAAAACCATGGTTGCCTTGGCAACATCACCCGGTGGTTGCCAAGGCAACACAACCCCACGGTAACCATTGCAACACAACCAAAAGGTAACCATGGAAATACAACCCAATGGTTACCATGGCAACAAAACACCATGGTTGCCATGGCAGCACAACACCATGTTTACCATGGCAACGCAACCCCATTGTTGCCATGGCAAACCAACCCCATGGTTACCATGGCAACACAACCCCATGGTTACCATGGCAACACAACCCCATGTTTCAGTAGCAAAAAAACCAAATGGTTCCCATGGCAACACAACCCCATGGTTACCATGGCAACATAACCCCTTGGTTGCCATGGCAACACAACACCATGGTTAACATGGCAACACAACCCCATGGTTTCCATGGCAACACAACTCCAACGTTAAAATGGCAACACAACCGCATGGTTACCGTGGCAACAAAACTCCATGGTTGACATGGCAACACAACCGCATGGTTACAATAGCAACCCAACCGCATGGTTGCCATGGCAACACAACACCAAAGTTGCCATGGCAACACAACCAGTTAGTTACCATGGCAATATAACCACATGGTTACTCTGCAAACACATCCCCATGGTTACCATGGCAACAGAAACCATGGTTGCCATGGCATCGCCACTCGATGGTTGCCATGGCAACACAACCCCATAGTTACCATGGCAACAAAACCCCTTGGTTACCATGGCCACAGAAAACCATGGTTTCCATGGAAACACCACCCGATGGTTCCCGTTGCAACAGAACTCCATGGTTACCATGACAACCCCACCCCATGGTTGCCATGGCAACACAACCCCATGGTTACCAGGGCAACACAACCCCAAGGTTGCTATGGCAACCAAAACCCGTGGTTGCCATGGCAACCCCACCCCATTGTTACCATGGCAACACCACCCCACGGTTGCCATGGCAACACATACGCATGGTTACCATGGCAACACAACTGCATGTTTGCCATGGCAACAAAACCCCATGGTTGCCATTGCAACACAACCCCATGGTTACCATGGAAACACCACCCCATGGAAGCCATGGCAACACAACCATATGGTTAACATGGCAAAAAAACGCCATGGTTGCCATGGCAACACAACTTTTTTGGTTACCATGGCAAATCAACCCCATGGTTAACATGGCAACACCACCCAATGTTTGCCATCGCAACACAACCGCATGG